>NC_079199.1:41279346-41385987 GCF_029499605.1 Hyla sarda | reverse complement strand
CCTCCTGGAAATCGGATAACCGTTCCGGTCGTTTCGTGGCCAAAGCGGGCACCCGCAAGCCTACCTCTGTCTGAAGGGACGCCCCCACCCGTGGATTTTCCTCGGGTGTGAGGTCGTCTGTTACTCTTCCGTAACGTCTGATCAGTGCACGTGCAAGACTCCTGGGTCAGGGATGAGGTATCCAATGGATACCGGATCAAGTTTGCCTCCCTTCCGAGGGATCGCTTTTTTTCGTTCCTGGGGCCCCCAGGTCCCCCTCTCTGGCAAGGGCCTTTTGGGGCGTGCTCCAGCTCCTCCTCCCGAGAAGCGTTTTTTGGGCTTTTATTCCAAACTCTTCGTGGTTCCCAAGAAAGGGGGTTCTGTTCGCCCGATCCTGGACCTAAAGCGCCTCAACCAACATCTTCTCCATCTTCTCCACTTTCACAAGAATCTCTCCGTTCGGTTGTGGCGTCCATGGATCAATGGGAGTTTCTTTCCTCTGTGGACATCCGGGATGCCTACCTCCACATCCCAATTTTTCCGGGGCATCAGCGGTATCTCGGCTTTGCAGTTTCGGAAGGCCATTTTCAGTTTGTGGCCCTTCTCTTCGGTCTGGCCACTGCTCCAAGGTCCTGGCACCTGTGATCGCCCCCTTATGGTCGAGGGGTGCCTCAGTGATTCCGTATCTGGACGACCTACTGATCAAGGCTCCAACCAGGACCCAGAATCTGGAGAGTCTACATCTTACCCTTCAGACCTTGTCCTGTTTCGGCTGGATGGTCAATCGGGACAAGTCCAACCTGACTCCCACTCAGTCTCTAATATTTCTGGGACGCCCCCGGATTTAGCTCTCGTCGGACAAGCGGCTGACTCTTCTGTCGGGGGTTCGGATACTCCAAACCCCGGTTCAAGTCTCCATTCGCTTCTGCATGGAGGTTCTGGGTCGAATGGTGGCGGCCATGGAGGCCATTCCATTTTGCCCAATTTCATTACCGGCCTCTTCAACTTGCGCTCCTATCCCGGTGGGACCGATCTCTGTTGTCCCTCGATTGCAGGATCATTCTTCCTCAGAGGGCTAGCCAGTCCCTTCGGTGGTGGCTTCGTTCCCTCCTTCTTTTGCATGGGCACTAATTTCTGCCCCTCTGTTGGCAAGTCGTCATGACGGATGCCAGTCTTTCGGGTTGGGGAGGTGTCTTCAGAGACCGGACGGTCCAAGGCCTTTGGTCCCTCCCCGGAAGCCCTTCTCCCCATCAACATATTGGAACTGAGGGCAATCTATCTCTGCCTATGCCATTGGGAGATCCTTCTTCGGGACCGTCTTGTTCGTATCCAGTCGGACAACTCTACTGCTGTGGTGTATATCAGTCATCAGGGCGGCACCCGCAGCTCGGCGGCGATGTCCGAGATGTCCAAGATTCTTCTCTGGGTGGAGCTCAGAGTGCCGGCCATCTCGGCGATTCACATTCTGAGAGTGACCAACTGGGAAGCGGACTTTCTCAGTCGATCCTCATCCAACACCGGCGAGTGGTCCCTTCATCCGGAGGTGTTTGCAGAGATCTGCAACCTCTGGGGCACTCCGAACATGGACTTATTCGCTTCCCGCCACAACCTGACGGTTCCTTAATTTGTGGCGAAGTCCCGGGATCCCTTGGCTCTTGCCGTGGATGCCTTGGTGATTCCAGGGTCGGGCTTTGTCATTCCATATCTTTTCCCTCCTCTTCCTCTCCTTCTCAGATGAAACAGAGGGCATTCCCGCCATTCTCGTGGCTCCAGACTGGCCCAGGAGGGCGTGGTACCCCGACGTGATCTGGCTTCTGGACGACGTTCCGCTGCATTTGATGGCGTGGCGGTTGAGACCGCGGTTCTGAGGGCTTTGGGTTTCTCTCCCCAGGTGGGCGCGAAAGCCCTCTTCTGGGAAGATTTACCACCGTACTTATTTTCGTTGGTGTGAATCTCACTCCTTTTATCCTGTTACATTCTCTCTCCCTCAAAGTTTTTTGTTTTTCATCTCAATGTGGACATCGTCCTGCCGTCCTTTTGTCCGGCTCCCTCTCATCCCAAGGAGCGTTTGCTCCAAAAACTTGATGTGGTGAGGGCTGTTCGGACCTATCTCTCAGTCACTTCTTTTCGACAGTGTGACTCCTTTTTTGTTCTTACGGAAGGTTGTCGTAAAGGACAACCTGCTTCAAAAGCTAAAAAGAAAAACAGGACAGCGCCTCGTGTATTACCCCAGGTAACGTAGTCCCTGTTGGTGGCAGGGAAACGTAAGTTCTATAGAGTGGCCGCTTACCAGACTAGTGAATTAGCACATATCACCCCTTTAGGGGGTTGGAAGAGATTATTTCAGTCCAAACTGCTGAGCCTAAGGTACATCTGGGTTGAAGGTAACCTTCTCCCATACAGAACAAGCACTGTTAGGAGCTTCAGAATAATCTAAGTGGACACCAAGTTACGGATAAAAGTGCAGGTAAGCACTATTTTTATTAGATACTAAAAGACGCGTTTCGGATGCAATCCTCCTTCCTCAGTAATGGCAAATTACTGAGGAAGGAGGATTGCCTCCGAAACGCGTCTTTTGGTATCTAATAAAAATAGTGCTTCCCTGCACTTTTATCCGTAACTTGGTGTCCACTTGGATTCTTCTGAAGCTCCTAACAGCGCCCTCTGTAAAGGTTTATTTCTACATTATTTGCTTAACCTGCTTCAAAGGCCACCATTTCTCGGTGGATCCGATCTGCTATTTCGGAAGCTTACCGCTGCAAGGGGAAGACCCCACCCTTCAGGGTTTCTGCTCATTCCACTTGTTCTGTCGGGGCATCCTGGGCTCTCCGCAACAAGGCTTCGGCCTCGCAGATCTGTAGAGCGGCCACATGGTCGTCTTTACACACTTTCACAAGGTTCTACCAGGTTCATACCTTTGCATCCGCTGATGCTAGTCTGGGCCGTAAGGTGTTGCAGGTGGCAGTGGTCCAGCCGTCCACCTGACTGATTTTCCTTTGCCCACCCTAGGGACTGCTTTGGTACGTCCCATGTTCTGTGTCCCCCAATGGAGCAGAGAAAAGGAGATTTTTTTTTATGCTTACCGTAAAATCTCTTTCTCGGATGATCCATTGGGGGACACAGCAACCGCCATTCTTTTCTCTGGTGTTCCTGGTTCAGTTACCTGTCCGAGGGTGTGTTCAGTTCGTTTTTATTCTGGTTTCTCGGACAGTTCTTGGGTTTTTCCTTACCTGTCGGTCTTCTCCTACTGCTCTGGGACTAAAACTGATTAGCTCAGGTGCCTGTAGGCGGGTATATCCTGCTGGGAGGGGACAACTTTTCTTGTTGCCATAGTGTCAAGGCTCCTAGTGACAGCAGCATATACCCATGGTCTGTGTTATTTACGTAGTCTGTAAAAATTTTTACACAATTATTTTGTGCCTTATTCTATTTTAACACAACATCAATTTTTTAATTTAGTGGGTACGCCAGCATGTAGGTGTCCTAAAATTAACAAGGTGTGCAGTGTGTATTTTCAACCTTAAAATTAAGTTATTAGTTATGTAATTGTTTCTGTAATTAACGTTAATATAGTAGCTTTGTTTCATGATGCAGAACAAAAACAGTTGTTAACCCCCTTAAGGACCAGGCCATTTTTCACTGTAGGACCAGAGTGTTTTTTGCACATCTGACCACTTTCACTTTAAGCATTAATAACTCTGGGATGCTTTTATCTTTCATTCTGATTCCAAGATTGTTTTTCGTGACATATTCTACTTTATGTTAGTGGTAAAATTTTGTCGATACTCGCATAATTTCTTGGTGAAAAATTCCCAAATTTGATTAAAAAATAGAAAATTTTGCATTTTTCTAACTTTGAAGCTCTCTGCTTGTAAGGAAAATAGACATTCCAAATAAATTACCGTATTTATCGGCGTATAACACGCACTTTTTAGGCTAAAATTTTTTGCCTAAAGTCTGTGTGCGTGTTATACGCCGATACACCCCCAGGAAAGGCAGGGGGAGAGAGGCCGTCGCTGCCCGCTTCTCTCCCCCTGCCTTTCCTGGGGTCTAGAGCGCTGCTGTCGGCCCTTTTCACCCCCTGGTTACCGGCGCCGCTGCCCCGTTGCCTCCCCCCATCCCCGGTGGCATAATTACCTGAGTCCGGTCCGCGCTGCTCCAGGCCTCCGTCGTGTGTCCCCGGCGTCATTGCTATGCGCTGAACGGCGCGGCGCATGACGTCAGAGCGCCGCACCGTGCATAGCAACGATGCTGGGGACGCACGACGGAGGCCTGGAGCAGCGCGGACCGGACTCAGGTAATTATGCCACCGGGGATGGGGGGAGGCAACGGGGCAGCGGCGCCGGCAATGGGTGCCGCTGCCCCTTCTCTCCCCCTGGCTGTCGGCGCCGCTTCTCTCTCCCTGGCAATCGGCGCCGGCACCGATAGTCAGGGGGACAGAACGGGCAGCGGCGCAGATAACCAGGGGGTGAAAAGGGCCGACAGCAGCGCTCTAGACCCCAGGAAAGGCAGGGGGAGAGAAGCGGGCAGCGACGGCCTCTCTCCCCCTGCCTTTCCTGGGGGTATATCGGGGTATACACGCGCACACATGCACCCTCATTTTTTCATGGATATTTGGGTAAAAAACTTTTTTTACCCAAATATCCTTGGTAAAATGAGGGTGCGTGTTATAGGCCGGTGCGTGGTATACCCCGATAAATACGGTATATATTGATTCACAAATACAATATGTCTACTTTATGTTTGCATCATAAAGTTGACATGTTTTTACTTTTGGAAGACATCAGAGGGCTTCAAAGTTCAGCAGCACTTTTCCAATTTTTCACAAAATTTTCAAAATCTGAATTTTTCAGGGACCAGTTCAGGTTTGAAGTGGATATGAGGGGCTTTCTTATTAGAAATACCCCACAAATGACCCCATTATAAAAACTGCACCCCTCAAAGTATTCAAAATGACATTCAGTAAGTGTGTTAACCCTTTAGGTGTTTCACAGGAATAGCAGCAAAGTGAAGGAGAAAATTCAAAATCTTCATTTTTTACACTTGCATGTTCTTGTAGACCCAGTTTTTGAATTTTTACAAGGGGTAAAAGGAGAAAGATCCTCTCAAAATTTGTAACCCAATTTCTCCGAGTAAGGAAATACCTCATGTGTATGTCAAGTGTTCGGCGGGCGCAGTAGAGGGCTCAGAAGGGAAGGAGCGACAGTGGGATTTTGGAGAGGGAGTTTTTCTGAAATGGTTTTTGGGGGCATGTCACATTTAGGAAGCCCCTATGGTGCCAGAACAGCAGAAAACCCCCCACTTGGCATACCATTTTGGAAACTACACCCCTCAAGGCACATAACAAGGGGTCCATTGAGCCTTAATACCCCACAGGTGTTTGACGACTTTTTGTTAGTCGGTTGTGTAAATGAAAAAAAAAATTTTTTCACTAAAGTGCAGTTTTTTCCCCCAAATTTACCATTTTTATAAAGGGTAATGGGAGAAAATGCCCCCCAAAATTTGTAACCCCATCTCTTCTGAGTATGGAAATACCCCATGTTAGGACGTAAAATGCTCTGCGGGCGAACTACAATGCTTAGAAGAGAAGGTGTCACATTTGGCTTTTGGAAAGCAAATTTTGCTGAAATGTTTTTTTGGGGGCATGTTGCCTTTAGGAAGCCCCTATGGTGCCAGAACAGCAAAAATACCCACATGGCATACTATTTTGGAAACTACACCCCTCAAGGAACGTAACAAGGGGTACAGTGAGCCTTAACACCTCACAGGTATTTCACAACTTTTTGTTAAAGTTGGATGTGTAAATGGAAAAAAAAAAATTTCACTAAAATGATGGTTTTTCCCCAAATTTTACATTTTTACAAGGGGTAATAGGAGAAAATTACCCCCCAAATTTGTAACCCCATTTCTTCTGAGTATGGAAATACCCCATGTGTGGACGTCAAGTGCCCTGCGGTCGAACTACAATGCTCAGAAAAGGAGTGCCATTGAGCTTTTGAAGAGGGAATTTGTTTGGAATGGAAGTCAGGGGCCATGTGCGTTTACAAGGCCCCCCGTGGTGCCAGAACAGTGGAATCCCCCCCCACATGTGACCCCATTTTGGAAACAATACCCCTCACAGAATTTAATAAGGGGTGCAGTGAGCATTTACAACCCACTGGCGTTTGACAGATCTTTGGAACAGTGGGCTGAGCAAATGAAAAATTAAATTTTCATTTTCACTGACCACTGTTCCAAAAATCTGTCAGACACCTGTGGGGCGTAAATGCTCACTGTACCCCTTATTACATTACATGAAGGGTGTAGTTTCCAAAATGGGATCACATGTTGGGGGTCCACTGTTCTGGCACTATGGGGGCTTTGTAAACACACGTGGCCTTCAATTCCGGGCACATTTTGTCTTCAAAATCCCAATGGCGCTCCTTCTCTTCTGAGCATTGTAGTTCGCCCGCCGAGCACTTTACATCCACATATGGGGTATGGTCTTACTGAGAAGAAATGGGGTTACAAATTTTAGGGGGCTTTTTTTCCTATTTTCCCTTGTGAAAATGAAAAATTTAGGGTAACACCAGCATTTTAGTGGAAAAGCATAATTTTTTTCATTTTCCCATCCAACTTTAACAAAAAATTTGTCAAACACCTGTGGGGTGTTAACGCTCACTATACCCCTTGTTACATTCCGTGAGGGGTGTAGTTTCCAAAATGGGGTCACATGTCGGTATTTTATGCGTTTATGTCAGAACCGCTGTAAAATTAGCCACCCCTGTGCAAATCACCAATTTAGGCCTCAAATGTACATTGTGCACTCTCACTCCTGAGCCTTGTTATGCGCCCGCAGAGCATTTTACGCCAACATATGGGGTACTTCCGTACTCAGGAGAAATTGCGTTACAAATTTTGGGGGTCTTTTTTTCCTTTTACCTCTTGTGAAAATAAAAAGTAAAGGGCAACACCAGCATGTTAGTGTAAAAATTGTTTTTTTTTTTACACTAACAGGCTGGTGTAGACCCCAACTTTTCCTTTTCATAAGGGGTAAAAGGAGAAAAAGCCCCCCAAAATTTGTAGTGTAATTTCTCCCGATTACAGAGATACCCCATATGTTGCCCTAAACTGTTTCCTTGAAATACGACTGGGCTCTGAAGTGAGAGAGCGCCATGCGCATTTGAGGACTAAATTAGGGATTGCATAGGGGTGGACATAGGGGAATTCTAGGTCAGTGATTCCCAAACGGGGTGTGGCTGTCCAGAAATGCTGGGAGTTGTTGTTTTGCAACAGCTGGAGGCTCCGTTTTGGAAACACTGCCGTACAATACGTTTTTAATTTTTATTGAGGGGAACAGTGTAAGGGGGTGTATATATAGTGTTTTACCCTGTATTCTGTGTTAGTGTATTGTAGTGTAGTGTTTTTAGGGTACATTCACACTGGCAGCGTTTTACAGTGAGTTCCCTGCTAGGAGTTTGCGCTGCGGCGAAAAATTTGCTGCAGCTCATACTTGAAGCAGAAAACTTACTGTAAGCCTGCCCGTGTGAATGTACCCTGTACGTTGACATGAAACGTTAGGTTCTGTTATCTAACTCAATATTTTCCAACCAGTGTGCCTCCAGCTGTTGCAAAACTACAACTCCCAGCATGTACTGATCACCGAAGGGCATGCTGGGAGATGTAGTTATGCAACAGCTGGAGGGATTGCAACTACAACTCCCAGCATGCTGAGATTTGCAGTTTTGCAACATCTGGAGAGCTACAGTATAGAGACCACTGCAAACTGTGGCCCTCCAGATGCTGCAAAACAACAAATCCCAGCATGCCCAGACAGCAAACAGTTGTGTGGGGCATGCTAGGAGTTGTAGTTTTGCAAGATCTGGAGGACTACAGTATAGAGACAACTGTATAATGGTCTTGGACTGCAGCCCTCCAGATGTTGCTAGGCAACTTACCGGCTTCCAGGCTACCGGCTATCCAGGGAGCCTGCTGCGCGACATCGCCGCCCGCCGATCTCCGACACCGATCGTTGCCCGCAGCCTCCGCAGATCGGTAAGTGGACTCCGGCGCCGGTCCTCGTCGTTTCCCCGTTCTGCCCCGCCTATTGTGGGTGGGCAGGATGGGGAAGACGAAAGTTAACCCCCCCCGCCCCCAATCTGCAATAGGTGGTCGCGTCTAGACCACCAATAGCAGGGTTAGGAGAGGTGGCACCCCTGCCACCTCACTCCTATGCCTTCAGGGGGAACGTGGGTGTCTTAAACAACCGCAATCCCCCTTATATTCCGGGTCACCATAGACCCGTAATGACCCGGAATTGCACAAATTGCGATCGCCGACATGGGGGGGGGGGTGTCTGATGACCCCCCCTGGGCATTTGCGCGGGGTGCCTGCTGATCGATATCAGCAGTCACCCCGGGCGGCGGGGACCGAAATTCCGACGGACGTACGCGTATGTCCGTGGTCCTTTACTACCAGGATGCTTAGACGTACGCGTACGTCCATGGTCCTTAAGGGGTTAAAGTGGGTGATAGTTTCCTTTTCTGCTGACATATGTATTCCAGGTCCAACCTGGCTTACAGAAAATGCATATGCGACTTTTAAATGGAGATGTGACCTTTTTTTTCTTCATAAACAAGTACAATTGGTGGCGCAAAAAACCTCATATGGGTCTGTAGGTAGAAAATTCAAAGCGTTATAACTCTTAGAAGGCGAGGAGGAAAAAATGAAAGTGCAAACACAAAAAATCCCTGCATCCTTAAGGGGTTAAAATTACAATTTAACCCCTTAACGACACAGGACGTAAATGTACGTCCTGGTGCGGTGGTACTTAACGCACCAGGACGTACATTTACGTCCTATACATAACCGCGAGCATTGGAGCGATGCTCGGGTCATGCGTGGCAGATCCTGGCTGCTGATGGCAGCCAGGGACCCACCGGTAATGGCGGACATCCGCAATACAGATCACGGCATCTGCAGTCTCTAAAATGGATGATCGGCATACGGAGGTCCCCTCACCTGCCTCCGCTGCCTTCCATGGGTCTTCTGCTCTGGTCTGAGATCGAGCAGACCAGAGCAGAAGATGACCGATAACACTGATCAGTGCTATGCCCTATGCATAGCACTGAACAGTTTTAGCAGACGAATGATTGCTATAAATAGTCCCCTATGGGGACTATTAAAGTGTAAAATAAAAGTAAAAAAAAATGTGAAAAATCCCCTCCCCAATAAAAATGTAAATTGTCCATTTTCCCCATTTTACCCCCAGAGTGTAAAAACATTTTTTAAATAAACATATTTGGTATCACCGCGTGTGTAAATATCCAAACTATTCAAATATAATGTTAATTATCCCATACAGTGAACGGCGTAAACGTAAAAAAGTCAAAAATTGCTTCTTTTATAACATTTTATTCCAAATAAAATTGATAAAAAATGTATTTAAAGTTGTATACATGCAAATGTGGTATAAAAAAATACAGATCACGGCGCAAAAATTGAGCCCTCATACCGCCGCTTATACGGAAAAATGAAAAAGTTATAGGCCAGCAAAATAGAGGGATTTTAAACGCACTCATTTGGTTAAAAAGTTTGTGATTTTTTTTTAAGCTGTATAATAATAAAGTATGTAATCATGGGTATTATTTTAATCGTATTGACCCACAGAATAAAGAGAACAGGTCTATTTTACCGAAAGGGTACAGCATGAAAACGTGAGTGATGGCATTACAACGGACAACTGGTCGTGCAAAAAAACAAGCCCTTATACTAGTCTGTGGATGTAAATATGAGAGTTGTGATTTTTTTTTTAGAAGGCAAGGAGGAAAAAACAAAAAATGTAAAAATAAAATTGTCTGAGTCCTTAACCCCTTAAGGACTCAGGGTTTTTCAGTTTTTGCACTTTCGTTTTTTCCTCCTTACCTTTTAAAAATCATAACCCTTTCAATTTTCCACCTAATATCCATATTATGGCTTATTTTTTGCGTCGCCAATTCTACTTTGCAATGACATTAGTCATTTTACCCAAAAAGGCACGGCGAAACGGAAAAAAAAATCATTGTGCGACAAAATCGAAGAAAAAACGCCATTTTGTAAATTTTGGGGGCTTCCGTTTCTACGCAGTGCATATTTCTGTAAAAATTACAACTTATCATTATTCTGTAGGTCCATACAGTTAAAATGATACCCTACTTATATAGGTTTGATTTTGTCGCACTTCTGGAAAAAAATCATAACTACATGCAGGAAAATTTATACGTTTAAAAATGTCATCTTCTGACCCCTATAACTTTTTTTTTATTCCACGTACAGGGCGGTATGAGGACTAATTTTTTGCGCCGTGATCTGAAGTTTTTATCGGTATGATTTTTTGTTTTGATCGAACTTTTTGATCACTTTTTATTCATTTTTTAATGGTATAAAAAGTGAGCAAAAATGCGCTTTTTTTGACTTTGGATTTTTTTGCGCGTACGCCATCGACAGTGCGGTTTAATTAATGATATATTTTTTTTATAGTTCGGACATTTACGCACGCGGAGATACCACATATGTTTATTTTTATTTTTTTTACACTGTTTTCTTTTTTTTTTATGGGAAAAGGGGGGTGATTCAAACTTTTATTAGGGAAGGGGTTAAATTACCTTTATTAACGCTTTTTTTTCTTTTTTTTTTTTTTTGCAGTGTTATAGGTCCCATAGGGACCTATAACACTGCACACACTGATCTCTCATCCTGATCACAGGCGTGTATTAACACGCCTGTGATCAGTGTTATCGGCTCTTGACTGCTCCTGCCTGGATCTCAGGCATGGAGTAGTCATTCACCGATCGGACACCGAGGAGGCAGGTAAGGGCCCTCCCGGTGTCCTGTAAGCTGTTCGGGACGCCGCGATTTCACCGCGGCGGTCCCGAACAGCCCGACTGAGCAGCCGGGTCACTTTCACTTTAGAAGCTTCTAAAGGGTTAATACCGCACATCGCCGCGATCGGCGATGTGCGGTATTAGCCGCGGGTCCCGGCCTTTGAGCGCCGGGACCGACGCGATATGATGCGGGAACGCGGCGCGATCCCGCTTCATATCGCGGGAGCCGGTGCAGGATGTAAATATACGTCCTGCGTCGTTAAGGTCCAAATGGGCTGAGTCCTTAAGGGGTTAATAGTTCTGACATTTTTGCCACATATGTATATGATTATTTTTGTTTACATTTTTTTTTTTTTTTTTTTTTTTTTGGGAAAAGAGGGGTGATTCAAACTTTTATTAGGCAAGGGGCTTATTCACATTTAAATATTTAAATTTTTAAATGTTGTTCATTAATTTTTATTCCCCATAGGTAACTATTACATGCAATCTTTCATTTGAATACAAAAAAAAGACATGGCAACTCACCAACTGACGTCATGATAATGATGTTTATTAGGAAGGTGCTTAAGGGTGCGTTCCCACAGGGCGTATACGCAGCGTATTTGACGCTGCGCAAAATGTATGGCAGCAGCGGGAAATACGCTGCGTATCCCTTGCTCACTATACACACAGTGCTTTCCGGCGGCAGCCCTATGTGTGTAGTGAGTTTTGGAGGCGGGGCCGCGCGTCACAGATACGCCGGCACACGGCCCCGCCTCCAAAACTCACTACACACATAGGGCTGCCGCCGGAAAGCCCTGTGTGTATAGTGAGCAAGGGATACGCAGCGTATTTCCCGCTGCTGCCATACATTTTGCGCAGCGTCAAATACGCTGCGTATACGCCCTGTGGGAACGCACCCTTACACAGACATCAAGGAATCATGCTGACATGCTGCGGGAGAGTGGAATGGGAGCGGGGGCAAGGCAACGTCCGTTTCACGTCACACAACGCTTCTTCTGGCCTCAACTTCACCTTGTTCTTGGTGCTTCTAAATACCTGAGTGACGTGGGGGAAGGGAGGAGGGGCTACAGACACCAACAAATCAGGTAAGTGAAGATTGACATAAATACTGTCAGAAATATGTACATAAAAACAAGGTACAATTTTGCAACTTTTCATGAAAAAGCACTTAAATCATTACGTTCGTTTAATCTCAAAGGACTGAGTGTTACATCTGCTGATCCATTTATACTCCTGTTGGAGCAAACTAAAGTCTGGTGACAAAGTGCCTTTCATATTTTCAAGCCTCTCTATACCTGCAAATTTTAAGAATGATGGATTAGCACCGTGATTTTCCTGCATGTGCAGTATAAAACGATTAGCACCTTTGCCGTTTTTTAGTGAGTATAGGTGTTCTCGGAAAGGTTTGAAAAGGTGATGCTTATTCTTCCCAATATAATAAAAGCCACAAGGGCATAACATGCAATAAACTACAAAATGACTGCGGCAAGTAATACGGTAAATTGTTTCATATGGATTGTCTTCTGCCCTAGTCTGAACGAAGATTTAGCAAGCTTAATACAGTAGGAACAGTTTTTACAAGGAAAATTCCCTGAAGGGAATTAAGCCAAGTGTTTTTTATTTTTTCTGCGCTTAAGAGGATCACTGATATTTTTCTTATGTGTAATGATTGATTTTCTTCTTGCTACTTCATGTAAGTCTGTGTTGTTCCATAATGTACCAGTTCTTGTGTATGGCATTATGGATAATTTTATTCATTGGAGTGTTATTAAAAGAAAAGATGAATCTTTTGTTGTTTTCACTCATGGGTTTAAATTTTGGTTTCAATAACTGAGAACGACAAATTTTTCAAGCTCTCTTATATGCCTGTTCTACCGACAGTTTTAGGATAATTTCGATAGTAGAACCTAGATTTTTGTTCAGAAGCTTGTTGTTCATACAATTCAGGGTTATTGTTTACATGCTTCAATCTTACAAATTGACTGTACGGGATTCCATCACGCATATGGCGGGGATGGGAACTATCATAATGAAGTGAACTATCATAATGAAGTGAACTATCATAATAAAGAATTCTTTGCTATTTCTTTACAAAAGACAGTAGTGACTATTTCGTTATTATTGATACGCACATCCAGAAAGTCTAAGGATTGGTCTCCATATCTAGAGGTAAAAAACATGTTAAGATAGCTGACAAAATTGTTGAACTGATTTTCTTTGCCCTCTCAAATAATAAAGATGTATTCGACATAGCGTATTCGACATAGCTCAAAAAAAGAATTTTGAGAAGAAAAAATAAAGCGGCTTTCAAAAATGGCTAAAAAAAATATTAGCATAGGTGCAGGAGACGGGGGTGCCCATAGCCTTCCCCTGCACCTGTCTATACCAATAATCACCATGAAAAAAATATTATGGGAGAGCACAAACGAAGAGCATCAGATACAAATGCAGTAAAGTCAGGAGTCTTTTCACTTGTAAAAAAAAAAGTTGCACATAACCTCTATACCCGCCTCGTGAGGGATGCGGGTATAGAGGCTTTCGACATCTATGGAAGCCAAATGGAAATGATCTTGCCATAGAAAACCATCTAGTGCAGATATTAATTCTTCAGTATTTTTTTAAAAGGAGGGAATACCGGACAGCAAGGGGGATACTAACCACTCGATATAGCTAGATAAATATTCTGTAACAGAGCCGATTCCTGCCTCAATGGGGCGCCCAGGAGGGGCAAACAGTGATTTGTGAATTTTTGGTAGAATATACCACTTTGCAGGAATCGGCCCTGTGGGAATAAGACTAATTGTTTTTTTTTTTTCTGTAACTACACCTTTATTCAAGTATACTTGTAAAAGGGATTTAAGTTGGTTCATAATTTTAGAAGTTGGTTATCTTTAAGTTTTTCATACACTGTGGCATTAGTAAGTTGCTTATTAACCTCAAATTCATATTCATGTTGGGTTCATACAACTATTGCGCTGCTTTTGTCAGATTTTAGTACTAAAAGCTCTTTGTGATCAGCTAAAACATTGTAACACTTGCTGTTCAGCATTGGTGATATTAAGGTGAGCTTTAGGATATAGGAGAGCCTTCACATCTCAAATCACTGCCCGCTGAAAAAGATCTATAGTGCCTCCTGATACAATAAGGGGGTTGAATTTGGAGGGAATTACCTCCAGTGAAAGGCTTGTGACCAGTATCTAAAGGAGGCACAAAGTCTTTCTCAGTGAGCAGTTCATTTAAAATAGACAGGCAGTCATCTTTTTGTGGTGTGAGTTCCTGAACAGGACGAAAACCTGGAGAAATTACTTCTATTAAAAAATCTTACCCCTTCCAGTACTTATTAGCTGCTGAATACTACAGCAGAAATTATTTTCTTTTTGAAACACAGAGCTTTCTGCTGACATCATGAGCACAGTGCTCTCTGCTGACATCTCTGTCCATTTTAGGAACTTTCCAGAGCAGCATATGTTTGCTATGGGGATTTTCTCCTACTCTGTACAGTTCCTAAAATGGACAGAGATATCAGCAGAGAGCACTGTGCTCATGTCAGCAGACAGCTCTGTGTTTCAAACGGAAAAGAATTTACACTGTAGTATTCAGCAGCTAAAAAGTACAGGAAGGATTAATATTTTTTAATAGAAGTAATTTACAAATCTGTTTAACTTTCTGGCACCAGTTGATTTAAAAAAAAAAAAGTTTTTCACTGGAGTACCCCTTCAATGAAAAATTTGTAAGTAAATTTCATGTAATGCTTTGTGTAAATCAATCTCAAACTGATCGAATGCAAAATTTTCATTTATGCCAACGTTTGAATACACTGATCAATGCTGTGCCATAGCACAGCATTGATCAGTGTTATCAGCGCTCCATTACTACAGGCGGCCTGCAGTGTTGGAGCACCGATCGGACGGGAAGGAGGCAGGTAGGGACCCTCTGTCTTTCAACTGCGCTGATAAGGCCCTGCAAATTTGCATCGGTGGTCACTATCAGCAACCCTGAGCTACTGGAAACCTAGTTTCAGCACTTTTAGATACCGCAATCAAATATGATCACAGCATCAGAAGGGGTAATGCCAGACATAGGCCTGGGACCAACCCGATATGAAACACGCTCAGCTCCTAAGCATGCTTCATAGACCGGGAGCAGGACGTACATTTGCCTCTTAATGCAGCCTAAAACACAACATATATATTGATTAGAGCTACACAGATGGAAAACATTGATAGGAATACTGGCGGATAATAAGTCTGTATACTTAGACCTGCATGAAATGCACATCTGTAGTGGTAGGTTACTGTGGTGCATGTATACTACTTTACTGGCACACGCACATCTTTTTTTTTTTTTGAGGTTATGGCATCGTCTTGGAACACTTAAAGAAACTTTCTCTTGTATCCATATATGGCGAGTGCCATTTCATCTCTTTTTACTAACATTTAAGGTCTATTCACACGCAGATTTGATGCGCAGGATTTCAAGCTGTGTTCAGTCATTCAGTTTACATTGAAACCTGCAGCAGAAAATCCTGCGCATCAAATCTGCACAGAATACTGTAAGTGTGAATAGACCATTAAAGGGGTATTTCAGATTTTATTTCTTTAGCCCATGATGCCAAGGTTTAAAATTATTTTACTTCTATTGCCTCACGGCGCTGCTTTGTCTTATTTTCATGCACAGGACCCACACCCGGATGGCTATAGTGCAGTGTTCTAAATATCTGTGCGCACTGCCTTCTTTGTCACACCTCCTCCCTCTGTTCGGGGCCTGCTATGCTGCAGAATGAAGCTCCTCTCTGCATGTAGACCCCTCTCCTCCACATGCCGTGGTCACAATCGTTGTGCTGTGAAGTGTAGCTTCATTCTGCAGCATAGCAGGCTCAGCAAAGAAGGACACGTGACAATGAAAATGCTATCCTGGGAATAGGGGTGGAGATGGACAGTTTTTAGCACTCATTGACTGGACATGTGACAGATTACTAATGCTCTCAAATTGAAATACTTTGGGTAGAAATTGTTAACCCTTTGGACTCTATATGAGGCTTCTTGAGTGCCAGATATTTTTATGTTCCAGCACTGATTGGACACAGTGAGGCAGAATACACAATTCGGCATCCAGGCAAAAAAGATGCTGGCATATACCATGACATACTGACATTCAGTTTATGGCAAATAAGTTTTTATTGGAGTTTAACAATAAAAATATAACAAGACAGTTGAAAACAATTGCTTACACAGAAGACCTGAATGAGTAGGGGTACACAATACCATGCAGGAGTGGCCAGCTGTCCCTAAAGAATAAATCGCAACCTCCATAAGGAAGCCGCTACCAGCACGTCCCCATAAATGCCATAACAATGCTCGCAACAGCCACAACCATCAAAGGGATGCATTAATAGAGAGGGAAGGCCTAGCCCCCACTGCACTAATTTAAACACCAGCTCAAAATATCCCCTTAGTACCCAATCATGCCGGTCACAATAACACCAAATAGACGCACAGCAAAAGGAATACAAGACAAAAGAAAGAAGCAAAGTCGAAGGACACACTAAGAGAGGAGTGCAGTAGGACAAACATGTAGGGAAAGTAAGACAAGGGGAAGAAAAGAAGAAGAAAAAAAAAGGAATAAGAAAGTCAGGAGGAGAGGAGGTGGGGGAACGGGTAAGGAAGGGAGGGAGTGAAGAGAAGCCACCATGGAAAGGACATATGAACTAGCATAACCAAGTTAGAAATTCTGCCGATTCCCTATAATTGTCCCAGGAGGCCCAGACTGCCGTAAAGACATCCAATTTGTCAGTAGCTACCATCTCCTCCATCCTACGAATCCTATTTATTGTTTCTACAAGCTCGACTCTCGTGGGCGTCACCATAGTCTTCCAGTAGCGAGGGATAACCGCTCTTGCAGCACCAAGAAAGTGCCTCAGGAGACCCTTCTTTGCCCTGGACAATGAGCCAGGCAATAGAGAGAGAAGAGCTATGGCGGGGTCAGGAGAGATTGAACCCGAGGAAACCCTATTGTACAAATCAAACACCTCCTCCCAGAAGGAGTGGATTAGAGGGCAATCCCACCAGGTATGAAGGTAAGAACCCACTCCCTGGCAACAACGCCAGCACGTCGCCGGTACCGTAGGGAAAAATAACAGCAATGGAAATACGAGGGGAGGAAACATATAACAGTAAGTCGTCAGCAAAAAGCGACAACTTATAAGTGGAGGAACGAAAGGAGAGACCCCTGATGGAGTCGTTCTCTCAATGCCACAGCCAAATATTCCATCGCAATCACAAAGAAGCGGGGACAGGGGGCAACCCTGCCGTGTCCCATTTCTAACATCAAACGGGGCCGACAGCACACCATTCACCTTAACTTGGGCTGTTGCACCTCTGTAAAGGGCCATAATATGGTTGTGAAACCTAGGTCCCATCCCCATATGGGCCAAAGCCAGATCCAGAAACTCCCAACCTACTCTATCAAAAGCCTTTTCAGTGTCTATAGAAAGAAGACAAAGGGGAAGGCCTTTGGATTTGGCTGCGGCAATGAGAGAGAACGACTTCAAGGTATTATCCCTAGCTTCGCGGCCCATGACAAAGCCCACTTGATCAGCATGTATAAGTGAGGGTAGTAAGGGGCCTAAACGTGAGGCCAAGATCTTAGAGTACAATTTGAGATCTATATTAAGAAGCGAAATGGGTCGATAATTACTACAGCTAGAGGGGTCTTTATTGGGTTTTGGGAGCACCGTAATATGGGCAGCTAGAGCCTGAGGGAAGCGAGCACCATCGCTTATAGAATTAAAGGATTGTAATAAAGGAGGAGCTACCATGTCAGACAACAGTTTGTAAAATCGAGCCGTAAACCCATCGGGTCCCGGACTCTTACCGTTTTTCTAAACTTTGATGGCGTCGGTCACCTCCCCAAGCTCCAGCGGCCGCTCCAGATGCTCCCAAGAGGAGGAGGACAGAGCAGGAAGACTATGGCGGTCTAAGTAGGAATGAATTTTATCACGAAAAGCAGAAACCGGGAGATCCGAATATCTACCCTTGATATTATATAAGGATTGATAATAAATTCGGAACTCCTCAACAATCTGCGGTGTTGAATGTAATTTGCCTGACGTGGGAGATGTCAGGGATAAGATGTAAGGGTTGGACAATCGTGGGTGTAAAGCCCTGGAGAGCTAGGAGCCAGCCTTGTCAGCATACTCGTAGTATCCCCTATGCGCCCTTTCCCTTAAGCAAAATGATCTCCTATCTAGGCAAGTGAGTATCTGTTGTCGAACAGAGGAAATTTGTGCTCTAGTGGCACCATTATAAGATCTCTTATTCGATGCTTCCAAGGAGGCTAGGGAGTCAGAGTACACAATTGGCGAGCATGTTCCTTTTTGAGATGGGAGCCATGAGCTATAAATATGCCACGGACCGTACACTTCAACGCTTCTCATTAGTAGGCGCGAAGGTAGCGTCGGAGGCATGGATTTCAAATAGGTAGATCACTCTTTTAACTTCCTGCAGACATAAAACATCCTTAAGAAGATGATCATTTAGCCTCCAGGAGAACGCACGGGGAGCACTAGGAGAGAATTGTATGCGGACAAGGACCGGGGCATGGTCCGACCATACTATCGGGGCAATAAGTTGCGCGTGGGGAAAGAGAAAGGAGAGGATGGCTAAGGAACACCATATCTAGGCGACTATAGGATTTATGGGCAGGTGAAAAAAGGTGAAGTCCCTAACCCCGGGGTGAGTTGTGCGGCACACGTCCACCAGCCGGCGATCAAGGAGTTCTTTCCTCAGTCTACGCAAAGCTGCAAAGGACAAAGAGGACTTACCAGTGGATGTGTCCAAGAGAGAATCCCATATCCAGTTGAAATCACCCCCCAAGATTATCTGCGAGAAGCCAGCAAATTCATCCAGAAGACGGAGGACCTTAGAGGCAAAGGAAACTTGTCCCTGGTTAGGAAAATAAACAGAGGCAACTGTGAATACATGGGAGGAATGAGAGAATTGTATAAACACATAGCGACCATGAGGGTCACATGATTATTTCAATACAGTAAGCTGGAAGGACATATGAAAGGCTATAGATACCCCTTTAGATTTTGAATCAGTAGACATTGAGTGAAACCAAACCAGATATAACCGGCAATTAACACCTTTTGTTTATGTAGGTACCTAGATATTTGGCGTAGCTTTTCAGGGACATTCAGACCCTTCACATTAAACGAACAGACAGATAATGTATCCATGGTGGTTCACCAAGGGTCAGGGGGATGGGGAGGGGCAGAAAAGGGGTTAAAGGCAAAGTGTAGGAGAAGGGAAGAGGAGAAAGAGAAGAGACAAACCAAGAGAGAAGATAAGAGAGAAAAAAAGAAAGGACAGAAACAAGAGGAAGAAACATATACGAAAAAACAAAAGTTTTGGCAACGGCACTAACAGTGAACAGTATACTAGCCACTAGGAGAGCAGCATAAGGCGGTATCCCACCCACCGCCGGGTTCTTGGCAGGGCAATGCCAGCCCATCTCAGCCCAAAGTAAAGGCAATCCAAGGTATGACCGAACAAGCAGTCAGAAACAATAAATCACCCCAATTACCCAGGGGACACATGACAGTCGGCCAGTCCGGCAAGGAGACCATGGGGAGTTCAAGTGTCGCCAAGAACTTTGGTAGGTCGCCCAAATGGCGGAAGATTGCCGTCTGGCCTTGGTATCGAACGATCAGTTGAAATGGGAAGCCCCATCTATAGGGGATCTCCTTCTCCCGCAACAGGTCTAAGATGGGTTTCAGGGCGAGGCGAAGCTGCAGAGTGCGTCTAGCTAAATCCGGCAGGTGAGTCACAGTTGCACCATCCAGCTCAATTGGTCCATGCGATCGCACTGCGGACATGATCCTATCCTTTTCTTTGTAAAAATGGACCCGACAGATCACGTCCCGAGGGGGGCGCATTTTCAGGGGGTTTTGCACCCAGAGAGCGATGGATACGGTCCAGTTCAATGGAGGAGGGTGCATCCAGGCCCAACAACATGCCAAATACCTTCTGAGCTGTGCTGTCTAAATCAGGCGGTAATACAGTCTCAGGTATGCCCCGTAGTCTAATATTATTCCGCCTATGGCGGTTTTCAATGTCCTCCTGTTGATACATAAAGTCCGAGATCTTAGCAGCATGGTCTTGCAGGACCTGCTGGTGATAGTCCATTCTGTCACCAAGGGCCTCCTGGTGTTTCTCAATGTCTTCAATATGCTGTACCAGCTGCCGCATGTCCCCTTTTAAGGGAGTCCATTTCCCTCTTATAGCTGGCCTCCAATCTATGCACACATTTATCAAAGTCCTTTTTAGTAGGTAAAGCTTTTAAATAAGATTTGAGGTCCCACTCACCCTCCTCATCTGTTCGGTCAGAGTGGGAGCCGCGGGAGACATGGGAGAGAGCAGACGAAGGGGGACACGCGCGCGCAGTCGAGCGCTGTGAAGACTGCGCGCCTGCAGCCGCCGCCATCTTAGGCCTCGGAGAGCCGCTTCTGTCTGACCGCTGGCTGCCGAAATATTGAGCGATGGAGCCGCCGCTTGTTAGGCATCAGATGGGTCTGGATGCAGGGAGTCATGGGACGGAGCCGAGGAGAAGTGCATCTTCACGCCGCCATGAGCAAGCCACGCCCCCCACTGACATTCAGTTTAAAGGGGTACTCCGCTGCTTAGCGTTTGAAACAAACTGTTCCGAATGCTGGAGCCGGCGCCGGGAGCTCGTGACATCATAGTCCCGCTCCCTTGTGATGTCACGCCCTGCCCCCTCAATGCAAGTCTATGGGAGGGAGTGTGAGGAGTACCCCTTTAATGACCTGAATGTAGCCAAATTTTACTACTTTCAGGCTATTAAAATTAATTGTGCTGCTGCTCTCTTGACAGGATGCTGACGTATACCTATAAAGTACCAGATTAACGTAGTGTGAACCAAGCTATGTTCACATTGTATTTTCAGACAAAAAAATGCTGCTTTTAATGAATGGAAATATTGACCGTCGAAGTTACACAATTTGCCAACTCATATTGACTTTATGGAGCTCACAGAGAAATCCATTTGCATAACTCCCATTGTAATCAAAGAGACTTAGAAAGTTTACTTAACTTCCCCACTTTGGCTGTTTTTGGCTTTTCTGACCACCTCTTATGGAGGCAGATAGGCAGAAGCTGGCTGGAAAACAAACAGGGAGGTGGGACAACCCCTTTAATAATAAAAAAAACAGGCAATTAGTGCGCTATTTCAAAAGCACTTTTGAGTCCACCTAAAATAGCGCATAGGTCCCAAATAGAGTTACTAGGTGACTCCATTCAATCATAGAAATCGGTGAGGTCCACTGCCCCTGTTAACAGTATATGTCGGCCTCCTGTTTTAGGTGGGATGCTGACAAATACGATTCACAGGAGCACTAACGTAGGGTAAACCCACATGCAGACATTTTCTTCTGTTTCCCCTTATAATATACTGTTTTAGTTCACCAAAGAGACAAGTTTAAAGGGGTACTCCTCCCCTAGACATAGAATAGGGGATGAGATGTTTGATCGCGGGGTTGCTGCCGCTGGGAACCCCCACAGTCTTCTGCAGCACCCTGTGTAATCTGCTGCTTGATGAGGGGCAATACAGGGGCCGTAGTATCGTGACTTTTGCCCCTGCCCCCTCGTGATGTCACACCCCACCCCATTAATACAAGTCTATGGGAGTAGGCGTAACTCCTGTGGGGGCGGGGCCGTGACGTCATGATACTTCGGCCCCTGTATCGCCCCTTATCAGGCACGGAGTGAAGTTTGCTCAATGCAGCAGATTACACAGAGTGCTGCAGTAGAGATTGCGGGGGTTCCCAGCGGCAGGAACCCCGCAATCAGACATCTTATCAACTATCCTTTGGATTAGGGATAAGATGTATAGGGGCAGAGTACCCCTTTAACCTTTTCAGTGCCTGCAGAATAACTTTAATTACCCGAGGGAAGGCAGTGTTAGGGTTAAACCTTCTGCTGCTAAGTCACTGATGAGGAGAAACTAGAGAAGCCAGAAAAGAGTAGACTGTCCTCCCACCCCTTTCCACACACACCCCGGCCCTGAGAGACCACTACTCCTGTCCCGTCCCCCCCCCCCCCTTCCTCCCCATCACAGGGAAATCTAAGCATACAACTAAGTATTGCAGCAAAGAATGCATGGTTAAGGAATGGTTTGATGAGGACAGGATATAGGATATAGTACCATTACCATGGGCACCACCCATTTGCCCAGGCCCAGTACGAGTAGCAGCAGCCATGTGCCTGCTAGTAGTAGCAATATCAGCAAGCCAAGGTTGTCCATTTTCTGAGTTCTTTTGGATAGTAATATGGCCATTGGGGACTGGTCGGCTCATTCTCGGAAGAGGAAAAGTCTGACGATATGACGTTGAACCAGGTGTCAGTGAGTTCCTCATCTTCTACATTTACATAGCAAAGTGCAAGAGGCCTTTCTAGATGGTCTGTTTCATCATCTCCGTATTTGCTGTTCCCCTAGTGCTAAGGAAAATGATAGCAACATGGAGGAGTTGTATGAGGTCAATCAGCCTTTTGAGTTTGGAGGTAGAGAAGGCAGAAGCCAAGCAAAGCAGTTGTAGGACTGGTGGTGGTAGGTGTGGTGGCATTGTAAGGCATACAACTTGGCGGGGTGGGGCAAAGGTTAACCTGCCGACAATGTATATTAGGGAGAAAACAAGCAATGAGCAGGAAAGAACTGTCCATAGAGCTCAGAGAAAGGATTATGTGGAGGCACAGATCTGGAGAAGGGTACAAAAACTGTCTACTGCACTGCAAGTTCCCAAGAGCATAGTGACCTCCATATTTCTTAAATGGAAGACATTTTAAACAACCAGGACTCTTTCTAGAGTTGGCTGCCTCACTAAAGTAAATTATCAAGTGAGAAGGGCCTTGGTATGAGTGGTGATCATAAACCCAATAGTCCCTCTGACTGAGCCCCGTAGCTCATATGCGCAGATAGGTAAAACTTCCAGAAGGTCAACCATCACTGCAGCACTTCACCAATTTGGGCTTTATGGCAAAGTGGCGAAAAAGAAGCCTCTTCTCAGTAAAAGACACATGAAAACAGCTAAAAAACTAACAAAAGGACTCTCAGGTTATGTGCAGCATCTCTGCCTGGAATATGAATGATCCAGCAGTAGATAGGACAGCTCGGAAATGCGTCATCTTATAGATGGCAATGCATTTCCGAGTGGAATCTGCAGCAAAAGGATGCCGTAATCGGAATTTGCGCAGCAGAAATGCCTCCGTGGGAATTCTACCATGTGCACAGCGCAGCAGAATCCTATTGAAATCAATTCTGCATGTGTGAACAGCCTCAGACTGTAAAAAAAAAATATATAATTCTGGTCTGATGAACCGTTCTCGGTCAGTATCATTGGGGGACACAGAAACCATGGGTATATATATGCTCTTGCCACTAGGAGGCGCTGACCCTGGTCATACAAAGAAAAGTCGACCCATCCTGGCAGGATATACCCCGCCTACTGACCCTGAGCTAATCAGTTTTATCTTGGTGTCAGTAGGAGGCAGACACAAGTCTGGAGCTCTCCAAAGCTGGTCTATTTTATAGTTAGGGCCTGTTTTTGGTTCTTTTCTCCTTTTTATTTTCTTGTTTTTAGGTGGGAGTTCAGGAGCATGGTGTTTCCTGTTCCCCCATATGCGGCTTAGGGGTACAGGGCATAGAGTATGCACTGTTAACCCCTTCCGGCCAACGGTCAGTGCCTGTGGTTGCACCTTGGGTCCAGGTCCCCTATCTTCCCTGCTCGTCCCGCTGTCTCAGCCTGACGTAATGCAGGTGACTATAGCTGGCTGAAGATGCCTTAGGTAAGTATGGCGGTGTACAGGGTGCATATATCCCTCCCCCTTTCTCTCCCTCTCCACTCTCCCACCACTGCTCATTTTCTAGTATCCTTACTAGGGAGCCCCTTATCCCTTGGGTCTTCTGTTGGGGGGGGGGGGATTTTATTAGAGTGTGAGGTGTTTTCTTACAGTGCTGGGGCTCCAGGGATTGCTGGGAAGTTTTCTCCCCCTTCCCTTTTCCCTCCCCAGCACTGCTTACTGGCACAGCGCTTTCTCTATCAAAGACACCGGCCGCAGCTCCTGCAGCTGCACTGCGACCGCGTGGCCAGCGTCTTTGTACTTTTCATTTTCGCCTGCACTCGGCAGACGTGCAAGGGTCATTAATTTAGACCGCGGCTGGGTCCTGGACTTCTCTCCGCTCACTTCTGCTGCTGGCCAATACTTTCTTTGCGTGTGTTTGAGGGTCATTTTTCACTAATGGTACCCTGGTACATCCTCTGGTACAGATTGCAAGCTCCTCCTCTCTTCTCTCCTGCTCCGTGGACATATAGTTGCAGCTGCTCCTGGTCTCCTCAGCTCCGGCATCAGGGCATCTACTGCCTGCTTCTCAGCTCCAGCGGCGGGACACAGATCTTTGTTGAGATTGCTCCATTTTCTTTTTGCTGACTACTGTTTCTAGCAACTATGTCCGACCCCAGACAGGCGACCGGGGCCCTAGTCACCTACTATGCTTGTATGGGCTGCAAAACTAAATTGCCCGGTAGTTCCGCTGAGTCCACCTGTTCCGCCTGCCATGACGTCTGTCCGGTATTTCAGGATGTTTCCCTTGAATGCATGGGATCCGTCCCTGCCCCAGAGTGGGTTTCTTCCCTTACCCAGTCGATTTTCGAACTGGCTAGGGTCTCCAAATCGGTGCCTTCCGCCTTGGAGAGGACTTCCCTATGTACTTCTCCCAGGGAGTCTCGTTCCGTATCTCCTAACCCTCTATTCCAACGCGTCCGCAAGTGCTCTAAGGATATTGCCTCTGGCTCTTCTCCAGAGTCTCATACTCGGGATAGACACTCTTCCTGTAGGTTTAGCTCCTCTTCCCCAGCTCGCCGGCACCTACCGCCACTACAGAGGCTGTTCTCCGGTTAATCATCCCAGGTCTCCGACTCCTTGTTCCAGGTCTCACATGCCTCAGTCTAGGGCTAACTCCGCAGGTTCCCACTTTCCAGGGGAAGTAGCGGATGAAGGGTCGGAATCCATCTCGGATCATGAGGACCACTCTGCAGTGTCTGAAATGGTGGACAGATTGGTGAAGACCCAAGAACTTCGGATCCTGATCTGGAAGTTTCTTTTCGCCACTCTCTGTGTTCTCCCAAGGCTTTCAGTCCTCATGCAGAATTTGACCCTTTGTTTTATGCGGCTTGGAAGCATCCGGACAAACTATTTCAGGGAACCAAGAAGATTCAAGCTCAGTGTCCTGTCCTCTGGATCTTGTTTTCAAGTGGACAGTGCCACCTACTGTTGATCCTCCAGTCTCTCACCTGTCCAAATCTACAACTCTGCCTCTAGCGGACGCAGCATCACTGAAGGATCCTGCGGACAAAAAGATTGTGAACTTGGAGAAATTTGCCTTTTGAAGGGGCAGGTTTGTCCCTGCTTCCCACCTTTGCATCCGCTTGGGTGACCAAGGCTGTTTCGGTTTGGGCTTCTCAACTATGCCAGGGCATCCTGTCAGGGGGGGGGTCCCCGGGAGGACTTGGCGGATATTACATAGTTACATAGTATGGTTGAAAAAAGACATACGTCCATCAAGTCCAACCAGGGAATTGAAGTGAAGGGTGTAAGGGGATAAGGGAAAGGGATGTAGTTTTATAATTCTTCATAAGCATTAATGTTATTTTGTTCCAGGAATGTATCTAACCCTGTTTTAAAGCTGTTAATTGTTCCTGCTGTGACCAGTTCCTGAGGTAGACCGTTCCATAAATTCACAGTCCTCACGGTAAAGAAGCCGTGTCGCCCCTTTAGACTAAACCTTTTCTTCTCCAGACGGAGGGAGTGCCCCCTTGTCCTTTGGGGGGGTTTAACCTGGAACAGTTTTTCTCCATATTTTTTGTATGGGCCATTTATATACTTATATACGTTTATCATATCCCCCTTAAACGTCTCTTCTCAAGACTAAACAATTGTAACTCCTTTAATCGCTCCTCATAGCTAAGATGTTCCATGCCCCATATTAGTTTAGTCGTGCGTCTCTGCACCCTTTCCAACTCCGCAGTGTCCCTTTTATGAACAGGCGACCAAAACTGAACAGCATATTCCAGGTGAGGCCGTACCAATGCTTTATAAAGGGGGAGTATTATGTCCCTGTCCCTGGAGTCCATGCCTCTTTTTTTACATGACAATATCCTGCCGGCTTTGGATGCTGCAGCCTGACATTGCATGCTATTCTGTAGTCTGTGATCTACAAGTACACCCAGATCGTTCTCTACCAGTGACGATGCATGCATGTTATTAGTACCCAGATGCATAACTTTACATTTATCCACATTGAACCTCATTTGCCAAGTGGATGCCCAGACACTTAGTCTATCCAAGTCATCTTGTAACTTATGCACATCCTCTATAGACTGTACCGTGCTACAAAGCTTGATGTCATCTGCAAAGATAGAAACAGAGCTGTTAATACCATCCTCTATCATTGATAAATAAATTAAACAGCGGGCCCAGTACTGAACCTTGGGGTACACCACTAATTACCGGGGACCAATCAGAGTACGAATCATTGACCACCACTCTCTGGGTACGATCCATGAGCCAGTGTTCAATCCAGTTACAAACTAAAGTTTCCAAGCCCAAAGACCTTAACTTACCTGTCAGACGTCTGTGAGGGACAGTATCAAAGCTTTGGCAAAATCCAGAAACACTATATCCACAGCCATTCCTCTGTCAAGGCTTCTACTCACCTCTTCATAAAAGCAAATTAGATTGGTTTGACAACTTCTATCCTTAGTAAACCCATGCTGGCTATCACTTATAAGGGATTACATACAGGAATACATAGGGGATAATAGTATTATAAGTCCTTCAAACAATTTACCCACAATGCACGTTCGACTTACCGGTCTATAATTGCCTGGCGAAGACCTCGAGCCCTTCTTGAAGATTGGTACCACATTAGCCTTGCGCCAGTCCCTTGGCACAATACCAGACACCAGAGAATCTCTAAATATCATGAACAAGGGTACAGATATTACTGAACTTACCTCTCTAAGAACTCTTGGGTGCAATCCATCTGGCCCTGGAGATTTGCTTACATTTAAATTACTTAACTTACCTTGTACCATCTCTACATTAAGCCAGTTCAGTACATTACATGATGTGTTACCAGCACTGACCTGGCCAATGTCAGCTCTTTTTTCCATAGTGTATACAGAACTAAAGAACCCATTCAGTCGCTCCGCTTTCTCTTGATCGCCCGTGTCAACCTCCCCATTATCATTATTAAGGGGTCCTACATGCTCTGTCCTTGTTTTTTTTTGTATTTATATATCTAAAAAAATATTTAGGATTAGTTTTGCATTCTTTGGCCACCTGTCTCTCATTTTGAATTTTTGCTGTTTTAATTACATTTTTTGATTTTATTAAGCTCCTTGTACTGTTTTAAATGTTATAGCTGACCCATCAGATTTGAATTTTTTGAAGGCAATTTTTTTGTTGTTTGTTGCTCTTTTAACATAATTTGTCAGCCATGTAGGATTTAGTTTTAATTGTTTATATTTGTTCCCCTTTGGTATATATTTAGCTGTATAGTTATTTAGAGTTGATTTAAAGATGTCCCATTTACCTTCTGTATCAGTATTTGAGAACACCTCCCCCCAGTCTATGTCCTGTAGTGCAGATCTCAGCCCAGGGAAATTTGTCTTTTTAAAGTTATATGTTTTTGCCTTCCCCGTGTGTCTTTGTTTTCTACATTTTAAGTAAAAAGTAGCTATATTGTGGTCGCTATTACCAAGGTTTTCCCGCACAGTTACATTACCAACCAGCTCTGCGCTGTTGGAAATTATTAGATCCAACAAGGCATCACTTCTTGTTGGGTCCTCCACAAACTGGCCCATAAAATTTATCCTGCAATAAATTTAGGAATTTTCTCCCCTTTGTAGTTTTAGCCAGCCCCCGGCCCCAATCTATATCTGGATAGTTAAAATCTCCCATTATTACCACTGTACCTGCCCGGGCGGCCCTCTCTATTTGTTTATACAGCTGACCTTCTATCTCTTCAGTGATATTAGGGGGTCTGTAGATTACACCAAATACTATTTTTTCAATATTTCCCTCCTTTTGTAATTCTACCCACAATGATTCCACATCCTCAGAATCATCACACACTATGGCATCGTTCCCACTGACTTTCATACCACTTCTTACATACAGACTCCACCACCTTTTCTGTTCAATCTATCCTTGCGAAACAATGTAAACCCCTGCAGATTAACAGCCCAGTCATGCGAGGAGTCCAGCCATGTCTCAGTGACCCCAACTATATCAATATGTTCCTCCAGGATCAAGGCCTCAAGCTCCCCCATTTTATTTGCTAGGCTTCTGGCATTTGTGAACATACACTTTACATTTCCAGCTCTCTCAGGCAGGTGACTTTCTCTGCTCAGCGGTCTTGGAGTCCACTCGTTGCATGGCTTTTGCTTCAGATGATTCAGGGATTCAGATGCTGCTTCGAAGAAATCTCTAACAGAGTTACTTTTCTCCAGTTCCTGTCTCTTTGGGAAGCGTCTAGATGACATTATTTCCGAAGCTACGGGGGGTTAAGAGTTTTCTGCTGCCGCAGAACAATCCTCTCCGATCCCCGTCAGAAGGCAACTTTCTTTCGGCCCTTTTGGTATTTTACATCAGGTCGCCCTCCCAAGTTGGCGCACTCCCAATCTCGGAAAGCCCCTGCGTTCAAGGCAAGTCCTCCCTGGAAGTCGGACAACCGCTCTGGTGGTTTTACAGCCAAGTCTGGTACCCGTAAGCCTTCCTTTTCCTGAAGGGGCACCCCCACCCGCATCTTATTCTTGGATGGGAGGTTGTCTGTCTCTTTCAGATGGTTATCGGATAGATTTCGCTTCTATCCCCAGGGATCGTTACTTCCGATCCCGTCCTCCTCGATCCCCTTCTTTGGCAGCAGTTTTTCAGGTCCCTTCAGGTACACTCCTCTCTCAGGGAGTAATAGTGCCAGTCATGCCAGAGGAGCGTTTTTCAGGGTTTTACTCAAACCTCTTCGTCGTTCCCAAGAAGGAGGGCTCTGTCCGTCCCATTCTGGACCTCAAGTTACTAAACCAATATTTGCAGCTCCGTCACTTTCGCATGGAGTCTCTTCACTCCGTGGTGGCTTCCATGGACCATGGGAGTTTCTGTCATCGGTGGACATTTGGGAAACCTATCTCCACATCCCTATTTTCCCTGCCCATCAGCGTTTCCTCCGCTTTGCTGTCCCTGCGGGCCACTTCCAATTCGTGGCCCTTCCTTTTGGCTTATCTATGGCTCCCAGGGTTTTCACCAAGGTTATGGTGGTGGTGATTGCCATTCTTCGGAGCCGGGGTATCTCTGTTCTCCCCCACCTGGATGACCTTTTGATCAAAGCCCCGTCCCGGTCCCAAAATCTGGAGAACCTTTATCTCACCTTACAGACTGTCCACCTGTCCCCCTCCCAGTCTCTAATATTTCTGGGTCTCCCTTTCGACATGGGAGATCCTCCTTCAGGATCGGCCGGTCCACGTTCAGTCAGACAACGTCACGGCTGTGGCATACATCAGTCGCCAAGGCGGCATGCGCAGATGGAGGTCTCCAAGATTTTGATCTGGGCCCAAAATCTAGTTCCTGCTCTCTCCATTATCCACATCCTACTTTCTCAGCCGCTCTTCGGCAGATCCGGGGGAGTGGTCTCTCCATCCGGAGGTGTTTGCACAGATCTCTGGGGGACCCCTGATGTGGATCTCTTCGCGTCTTGCTAAAATAGGCAGGTTCCCCACTTTGTCCCGAAGTCGCGATACCCTCCGGCTCTGGCGGTGGACGCTCTCTCTGGTCATTCCGTGGTCGTCCTTCTGTTTCCCTTACCTCTTTCTGCCTCTCCCTCTCCTGCCCAGGCTTCTGCAGAAACTCAAAGCGGAGGGCATTCCCGCCATTCTGGTGGCTCCAGACTGGCCCAGGCGCGCATGGTACTCCAACATAATTTGGCTGATCACCAACATACCGCTGCGTCTTCCACTTCACCCCGATCTCCTCTCCCAGGGTCCTCTCTGCCACCCCAGTTTACTGTTGCTGCATTTGATGGCGTGGCAGTTGAAACCGTGGTTATGAGAGCTTGGGGGTTTTCGTCCGGGGTGATTCGCACCATGCTTCGAGCAAGGAAGCCTTCCTCCGCTAGGATTTACCACCCACTTGGAAGGCTTATTTCAGGTGGTGCGAGGCTGTCCATTTCCCTGGTTGTGTTTTTTTTTCCTTTCCGCGCCCTCTTGATTTTCTACAATCCTGGTTAAGATCAACATTTGACCCTCAGCTCTCTTAAGGGTCAAGTGTCTGCTTTCTATTTTGTTTCAACAGCAGTTTACCTTTCTGCAGGGCATGGCCCATAAGGCGCCGCTTTTCAGGTCTCCCACTCCTCCTTGGGACCTCAACCTGGTACTTGGTGTTTTGAGGGAGGCTCCGTTCGAACCTCTTCGGGACGCCTCTCTTCGCTTACTTTCGTGGAAGGTCGCCTTTCCCATCGCAATCACTTCCAATAGGAGGGTCTTTGAGTTGGCATCTCTTTCCTGTTGCTCCCCTCTTTTGGTCCTTCATCAGGACAGGGTGTTTTTTTTTTGCCACCTCCCTCCTTCTTGCCCGAAGTGGTTTCCCTATTTCACGTGAACGAAGATTCTTCCTTCTTTTTGTCCGACTCTTTTCAAATGCTAAGTCCTACATAGTCTAGACGTTGTTCGGGCTGTCCGGATATATCTTTCAGTCACCTCCTTTCAGCAGGGTGATTCCTTCTTCGTGATTCCAGAGGATAGTCCCAAGGTCTTCCAGCTTCCAATGGCGACCATTTCGCAGTGGATCCGTTCTGCCATATCGGAATAGTACCGTTGCAAAAGAAAGGTCCCACCTTTACGAGTCACTGTGCATTCCACGCGTTCCGTTGGGGCTTCTTGGGCTCTCCGCAATAGGGCTTTGGCCATGCAAGTCTGTAAGGCGGCCACCTGGTCGTCCTTGCACACTTTCACAAAATTTTACCAAGTGCACACTTTCGCGTCAGCTGACTCGGGGTCAGACCGGGTATATCCTGCCAGGAGGGGCCGACTTTTCTTAGTATGCCTAGTGTCAGCGTCTCTTAGATGACAAGAGCATATACCCACTCTTTCTGTGTTCCCCAATGGATCCTCCGAGAGAGATTTTATGTTATGCATAGAAAAATCTACTTTTCTGGCCTCAATTCCAAGTGTCATGTCTGGAGAAAACCAGACCCTGCTCCTCACTACAGTTGGGAGAACTGAACCTATATAACCCGGTTTCGATCAAAAATCATGTTTGACGTACATTAGAACTTTGCCAGGTTCACTTCAGGTGAACAAGGTAATGGTGCCAGAATAGAAGAAGGAATGAGATACACGTAGCATAGGTGCCATTTTAGCATAGGATGAGGAAGTAGAAACACATAGATGACATCAAAGTAGCCCAAAATACTTTTCAGCTAGCTAGCAAGATTATATGACCTCAGGTTGACTAATAATTGCTTGCATACAGCTCCCAGGCCAACTAGAAGACAGTTTATGTGTGAGTCTTAAGACAGAATAATAGCCTATGCACAGCATTGCAGCTTTCATCTTGGAGAGCGGAGCGGATTGGAAAACATCTCATTGGCCCTGATTTACTAAAAGTGGAGTGCAGGATTCTTTGTGGGTTTTAATTCCCTACAATTTTTTTCCCACGGTATTTACTAAGGTTTCTCTACATTTTGCACTTTCCCTACATTTTGCTTTCTTTACACATGCTCTAATCTGTAGGGTTTTTCTTAGCTGAAATCCACTACATTTTCTGTGGAAACCTTAGTAAATACACTGCTCAAAAAAATAAAGGGAACACTTAAAGGGGTTCTCCGGTGCTTACACATCTTATCCCCTATCCAAAGGATAGGGGATAAGATGCCTGATCGCGGGAGTCCTGCTGCTGGGGACCCCCGGGATCTTGCACGCGGCACCCCGTTTGTAAACAGTCCCCGGAGCGTGTTCGCTCCAGGACTGATTACCGGCGACTACAGGGCAGGCGGCATGTGACGTCACGCCCCCGCCCCCGTATGAGACGGATGCTACAACCTACACAAAGGCTCAGGTAGTGCAGCTCATCCAGGATGGCACATCAATGCGAGCTGTGGCAAAAAGGTTTGCTGTGTCGATCGGCGTAGTGTCCACAGCATGGAGGTGATACCAGGAGACAGACCAGTACATCATGAGACGTGAAGGAGGCCGTAGGAGGGCAACAACCCAGCAGCAGGACCGCTACCTCCGCCTTTGTGCAGGGAGGAGCAGGAGGAGCACTGCCAGATCCCTACAAAATGACCTCCAGCAGGCCACAAATGTGCATGTGTCCACTCAAGATTGGCAAATTGCCTTAGAACACCAAGATTGGCTAATTCGCCACTGGCTCCCAGAGCTCTTTGCAGATGAAAGCAGGTTCACACTGAGCACATGTGACAGACGAGGCACCGTTCTGCTGCCTGCAACATCCTCCAGCATGACCGGTTTGGTGGTGGGTCAGTAATGGTGGGGGCTGGCATTTCTTTGGGGGGGCCACACAGCCCTCCTTGTGCTTCCCAGAACTAGCCTGACTGCCATTAGGTACTGAGATGAGATCCTCAGACCCCTTGTGAGACCAAATGCTGGTGCGGTTGTCCCTGGGTTCATCCTAATGCAAGACAATGCTAGACCTCATGTGGCTGGAGTAAGTCAACAGTTTCTGCAAGAGGAAGGCATTGATGCTGTGGACTGGCCTGCCCATTCCCCAGACCTGAATCCGATTAAGCAAATCTGGGACATCATGTCTCGCTCCATCAAGCACCACAGACTGTCCAGGAGTTGGCTGATGCTTTTGTCCAGGTCTGGGAGGACATCTCTCAGGAGACCATCCGCCACCTCATCAGGAGCATGCCCAGGCATTGTAGGGAGGTCATACAGGCACATGGAGGCCACACACACTACTTAGCCTCATTTTGACTTGTTTTAAGGACATTACATCAAAGTTGGATCAGCCTGTAGTGTGGTTTTCCACTTTGATTTTGAGTGTGACTCCATATCCAGACCTCATTGGGTTGATAAATTTGATATCCATTGATAATTTTTGTGTGATTTTGTTGTCAGCACATTTAACTATGTAAAGACAAAAGTATTTCATACGATTAGTTCGTTCATTCAGATCTAGGATGTGTTATCTTAGTGTTGCCTTTATTTCTTTAAGCAGTGTATATTGTTTTTTGTGAAAATGTTGGGAACATGCCCCTTTTAGGTGACCACGCCCCCCTTCCCTGACGGCCACACCCCTTTGTCAGGTTTTCTAATTAAAATGGAGTTAGTCGGGTTTTTTTTCAATTCTGGTGCAAATTCTGGCGCACATTCTGGCGCAGACAGACTTTTTGGCGCAATGTGCCAGAATCTGGCACACAACCTGACAGAACATGTCAGGTTCGCAATAGTAAATGAGGGCCATTGTGCACACTACAGAGACCAGCCAGAGAAACATTGCAATTCCAAGAGAAAGCAAAGCATTCTAGCATTTGAAGTGTTCTGTGGGCTGTAGTTGCTGTCAGTTTAGGATCCAGTGGGTCAGTCTGTGTGTGTGCACTACAAGAACCAACCCCACTGCACTAATACCCGTGAAATACAACGGTATACAAAAAATTCTAGCATCTGAATTGTGCTGTGGGTTGTATTTGACATCCCAGTTCAGTGTTCAGTCAGTCAGTGTGTGCGCACTACAAAGAACAGCCAAACTGCTTTTAGTACCTGTGCAATCCAACAGAAAGCAAAGCAATTTAGCACACAAAGCAATTTAGCATCTGAATTGTGCTGTGGGCTGTATTTGAAGTCCCAGTTTACGGTTCAGTAGGTCAGTGTGTGCGCTACAAAGACTGCACTGCACTGCACTAGTAACTATGCAATCCAACAGATAGCAAAACATTCTAGCCTCTGAATTGTGCTGTGGGATGTATTTAACATCCCAGTTTGCAGTTCATTCAGGCAGTGTGTGTGCACTACAAAAGCCAGCCCCACTGCACTAGTAACTGTGCAATTCAATAAAAAAATATATTTTGTTGAAAAACATTGCATATCTTGCTGTGAGAGGAAAACTTGACTGTTTGTTTCTGCTACATTTGACTATTTGGGGACAAATCACCCCACAAAATATGTATTTTGGGAGTTAAACAAAAAAACTATGCATTTTTTGCTGTGAGAGTGAAATTTGACTGGCACCCTAAAAAATGCATAATTAAGGAATGCTTGGATAAGGACAGGGTAGAGGAAATAGCACCCATGCCATGTCCTCTGCCAGTAAGCATGCTGGTGACAGTACCAGCACTGTGGGCACCACTCAATTACCCACGCACAGTACAAGTAGCAGCATCAGCAACCCAAGGTTGTCCATTGCCTCCATGAGTTGTTTCGGAGAATAATATGACCATTGTGGACTGGTTGGCTTGTTCTCCGAAGAGGAAGAGTCTGACGATATGATGATGAGCCAGGTGTCCGTGAATTCTTCATCCTCTACTGTTAGGTGGCAAAGTACACGAGGCCTTTCTTTATGGTCTGTTTCATCATCTCCATATTTTCTTTCCCCCTAGTGCTAAGGAAAATGATAGCCTTGAGGAGGAGTTGTGTGAGGTCAATCATCCTTTGGAGTGTGTTGCAGAGGTTTTGGTGGCAGAATCAGCGGCCAAGCATAGCACTTGTAGGACTGGTGATGGTAGGTGTGGTAGCATTGTAAGGCGGGGTTTACATGGCAGAATTTCTGCACTGAATTCTGCATGAAAATTCTGCATGAATTTACAGCCAATACACTTTAATGGGGTTCCGCTGTCCCTGCTCTTCTGCAGAATTTCTGCTGCAGGAATTTCTTTGAAGTGAATTGGCTATAAATTCATGCAGAATTTTCATGCAGAATTCAGTGCAGAAATTCTGCCATGTGAACGCAGTGTAATTGGATGATATTAGAGGGAGCAAGGTCATAAGTTCAGAGGATTGATGGGGACGATAAGGTGTTTGAAGATGATGATGTAGTTTTGGATCAGCGATTAGAAGTGGAGCTGAGATAGGGACAGAGCATCTGTCAAGCATACCAAACGTAGGTCTGGCGATCAGCTCAGCAGCAGGTGATAAAGACACTGCTGCTGCATGTGTAGGCTCCAGAAAAAAAGCCTTTCAGAGGAGGGGCACGGTCCGGTGGTGTTGTACCGTATTCTGCTGTGTGAAAATTCTTCTCTATCTTAACAGATGGAGAAAACCAGGCACAGTGCCGTCTCTTCAAACATAGAGTAAGACATAACCAGAGTCCGTGTTTAAGAACTGCGACTCTACTAAAGCACATGGAGCAACATCGCACGGCTGCATGGGACAATTAAGATGTTCAATAATGTGAAGAAAATCTTGCCCCTGCTGCTGCAACTTCAAATCCCTACTGTGTGTGTCTAGCAGGCATTGCAGTCTCTGTCTTATTCTCATCACTGTCATGTAGTGTTCCTCCTCCTCTATCACGTCAGTCATGTTACGGAATCTATATCCTGCAAAAAAAACAGTATTCATCAAGTCACCCTGTTGTTCTGAGTTGTTGTTTATGCAGGCACTGCTGTAACATTTTGTTGACTCCTCCTCCTCAAGGCAACTAATGGGGCGTGCCCAGCTCAAATGGCACAAATCCAGTCGCCAATATTTCTACAAACGAGCCATCCCCACTTTGCACAATCATGTGGTGGAGAGGGTGGACCACTCCATGCAGTTGTGGGTATGCAGCACAGTGTATGCCACAGTAGATATTGGGAGTAGTAGCTATGACCAATACCAATACATGTCTTTCACAGCACACAGGGTCAACACCTTGCAGTTCAAAGCGCTACGGTAACAAAGCCAAAAAAAGCAATGACAGCTTTATGAATCCAGTTCAACTTCAGACACCTACCTCCTCCTCTTTCAGGTCCTCCTCCATGGACATCTTGCAGTCCCCACAGGGCAGAGCATAGCTTACCCTCCTACTCATCCTTTTCATCAGTGCAAGATCAAGCTCTCCCACGCTGTATTACATTTGGTAAACCTGAGCCAGAAAAGCCATGCAGTGGAGTACTTGTTGCCATGTCTGCAGCAGGACATTTTACACTGGCTCGCTACTCATAATCTGAGATTGGGAAGTGTGATCGCTAATAACGGCACCAGCATTGGGGCTGTGCTGCATCTACGTGGCATCACGCACTCTTCCAAACTTTTCATTTTCACAAGCGGTAATAGGAGAAAAAAACCCTAAGATATTTAACCCTTTTCTTCTAAGTATGGAAATACCCCATATGTGGACGTTAAGTGCTGTGCAAGCGCACATCAGGGCTCATAAGAGAAGGAGCACCGTTGGGCTTTTGGAGAGAGAATTTGGCTGGAATTGAAGTTGGGGGCCATGTTAATTTACAAAGCCCTCATGGTGCCAGAACAGTGAACGCCCCCACATGTGAACCCATTTTGCAAATTACACTCCTAAAGGAATGTAACAAGGGGTGCAGTGAGCTTTTACACCCCACTCGCGTTTGACAAATTGTTGGAACAATGGGCTGTGCATGAACATTTTTCATTTTCATGGACCACTGTTCCAAAAATCTTTCAGACACCTGTGGGGTGGGGTGTAAATGCTAACTGCACCCCTTGTAACATTCCTTGTGAGGTGTAGTTTCCAAAATGGGGTCACATGTGGGTGTTTTCTTTTTTTAGATTGTCAGAACCGCTGTAACTAACAGCCATTCCATTGCAAATCACCAATTTAGGCCTCAAATGTACATTTGCTTTCTCACTCCTGAGCCATGTTGTGCTCCCGCAGAGCACTTTATGTCCAAGTATGGGGTATTTCTGCTTTCAGGAAATGCAGGGTCGGTGCTACCATAAGGCAGCTTAGACAGCTGCCTTAGGGCTCAGGGCGTAAAAATCTGAATCCCAGCCACTGGCAGAAAATTTGGATCAGAAGCATCATCACTCACAGTACTGTACAGGAGCAGGGGACACCAGTAATCTGTACTTCATAGCAGCGCAGCACTTACACCAATGATGTCATCTCATTGTGTCAGGCTGCCTAGAGAAGTCCAGAGCCAGGACCAGAGAAGTGTAGCGCAAGACCGAAGGAAAGGTGATTTAAAGTTGTATTATTTATATTAAGTACGGGCCTGTAAAATTACTAGGGACTTCCCTACCTACTTACCTAAATACAGGGGGCTTCCCTACCAAAGACCTGAGGGCTTCCCTACCTATCCAACTACTGGGGGCTTCCATTTTTAAGTACTGGGGGCTTCCCTTTCCCTACCTATCTTAAATACTGCGGGCTTTCCTTTCCCTACCTTAGTTCTGGGGCTTCCCTAAGTACTGAAAGCTACTGGGGGCTTACTTGCCTATCTATCTAACTACTGGGGGCTTCCCTTTCCCTACCTATCTAACTACGGGGCATGCCTACTTAAGTACTGGTGGCTTCCCTATCCGTCTATCTAGCCACAATGCAAAAACGGGTCCGGAGCACTCCAAGTATTGTAAAAAAACAAAACAAATGTGCACTCTATTCACCTATCTATTTATCAATCTACTGGGTGCTTCCTTTTCACTACCTAAGTACTGGGGGCATTCCTACCTTTATAACTAATAGGGGCTTCCCTATCTATCTATATCGGGGGCTTCCTTACCCATCTAACTACTGCGGTCATCCTTACCTATCGAAGTACTAAAGGATTCTCTATCTAACTAACTACTGGGGGGCTTCCCTAGCTATCCATCCATCTATCTATCTAGTAGGGGCTGTAAAATGGTGTGTCAGGGTAGGGTCACACGTACCATATTTTGCTGCTGCGTATTTTCCTACCCATTAAAGTCAATTGGTATCAAAAAATAATATTTTTTTGCAGATTTTGTGGAGACGAATCATGGAAGGAAGAAGAATTCATGGTGGTCTGAACAAGACAGAGAAGAAAAATAAAGAAAACAACTCCAAGAAGGCAACCTCCTGTGAGTTTGTGGATGTAACTACACTGTAATCACTTAAACTGCCTACAGCGCCTGTGTACAGCTGTGGTTACCCTACATGGTCCCTCTACGGTGAGATATTGGGCTGTGGTTTTTAGTCAGTGTTAGGATGGTGGTATTATCCAGTCACTATGTGGTTGTAATATAGTATGATGGTTGCATAGTGGTGTTATTGGTGATATTGGTCTATGTATAGTGGTTTTTATTTCATAACAATATAATGGTATTATATAATTATTTAGTATGTCATGGAGCGGAAATACTATCTTTTATGTTTCTATGCTTCTAAACCCTAACCCTTGAGAAATGAGAAGGGGGGCACCAAATGCACCTTTGCCTGTGTAGACAAAAATCTTTACACTGGCCCTGGTGGTATTGATTTGAGTCTGCATTTTTTTTAGAGATCTGATCTGAGGTCTGAATATGTGTCGCTACAGAGGGTATGGGCTAAAGATGTCTTAGCTTCAAACTTTGCAATGGTCCAGAGAAATTGTCACTGGATTTATACAGGGATGGACTGACATGACTGTTTTTGATAAATCCTTGTATCCCACAGAAAGAAAGCAGACATGCTCTGTGTAGCCCTGGCCAAACTATTAATTAATAATTATTATTAATATAAAATGTGATCACAAAGGAGTATGCATTCCGTAGTAAAGATTAAAATAAGCTCATCCAGCTAAAAAAAACAAGCCATCACACAGCCCCACTGACAGAAAATTTTAAAACTTACAGATCTCAGAATATATTGTTTTTATTAGTGATTAGTGAACTTTTCAAAAGTTCAGTTCAGCGGGCTTGCCAAACTTTTGGAAAATCTTTGGTTCGCGACGAGCAGGTTCTCTGCAAACCTGCAATGAAATAAGCCTCAAAAAGTGTATAATGCTGCCCATGAGCTCTAAAGCCCCGTGTAACACTTTTATTTAAAGGGGTATTCTGGGATCTAACATTTTATCCCCAATCCAAAGAATAGGGGATAAGATGCTGATCGCTGCTGGACCCGCATTGTATGGAGACGCAGCTCTGCATACATTGCGGGTGCTGCAGCGAGATTGCGAAGGGTTCTAGCGGTGGGCCCCCCACGATCAGACATCTTATCCCCTCTCCTTTGGATAGGGGATAAAATGTTAGATTCCGTAAAACCCCTTTAAGTTGTTTTAAAGGGGTTTTAAGACTAAGTTAAAGTCAGTTATGGTGACATGCGGTTACTTATGTTTAAAGGAGTAGTCCGGCGCGCACTTTTCTCCTTTTATCCCGTCCGGGCTGCAAAATAAAAGAAGACAAACTTTCTCTTACCTGCCAACGAGCCCCCGGAGCTCCGGTACAGGTGTTCGGTCTCCGGGCTGTATTCTTCATACTTCCTGTTAGCCTGGCACGTCACACGGAGCTTCAGCCTATCACCAGCCGAGGTGGGACATCGCTGCGGCCCGTGATAGGCTGAAGCTCTGTGTGATGTGCCTGGCTGACAGGAAGTATGAAGAATACAGCCCAGGGACCGAACACCTGTACCGGAGTGCACCGGAGATCCGGGTAAGAGAGAGTTTGTTTTTATTTTATTTTGCAGCCCGGACGGGATAAAATGAGAAAAGTGTGCGCCGGACTACTCCTTTAAAAACACACTGCACTAGCATATATTGCATGCTTTGTAACAATGAAACAAAGGTGCATAAAGTAAGACTGGTATGCAGAGGTATTGCACTGACTTTTTCCATGCTTTCCAAAATGTATCCCTTTTTGGGAGTTGCAACAGGATTGGTGACAGTGTCTCCAAAATAGTGAAGAATGTGAAGAAATCTCTTTTTGTAAATTTTGAAAATTTAACACAATTATACAAAATTCTCCCTTTTTGGGAGTTCCGACAAGATATTGAAGATGATAAACCTGTACACAGTGAAGAAAGTACTTTTTAAAATTTTGAAAATTAAAAAAAAAAATACACAAAATTCTCCCTTTTGGGAGTTGCAAAAGAATATTGAAGAATCTGTACTCGGTGAAGAAAAAGCTTTTGTAAATTTTGAAAAAAAAAAAAATACAAGATTCTCCCTTTTTGGGTGTTGCAACAGGATGTTGAAGAACATGTACTTCCTTTTCTTTTTTTTTGGGATCATGGCCGGTTGTCTATGCATAGGCCTGGCTGGTAGTAGCAGTGTATCCCTTTGGTAAGAATCCATATCATGTAGGAATACCAGATTTAAATACTTTGTCATCATTGTGTACTCAAACGTGAAGATGTACTTCTCCTGCCTCTAGTTCTTCTTGTGCAAAAGTCACAAGACATAACAACTTTATAAATTTAATGACCTGAAGAATAAGATTAACCCCATAACGACACAGGACATAAATGTACATTCTGGAGTCCTGGTACTTAACTCACAAGGACATACATTTACGTCCTGTAAATGACGCGAGCACCGGAGCGGTGCTCGCATCAAGCATGGCAGGTCCCGGCTGCTATCAGCAGCCAGGGACCCGCCGATAATGGCTGACATCAGTGATCGCGCTGATGTCCGACATTAAACCCTCATATGTTGTGATCAATACAGATCATGGAATCTGCGGCAATCCGGTGATTTGAATGGATGGTCCCATTACCTTCTCTGCCCGTTATCCTGGGGTCTTCACCTCTGGTCTGACATCGAGCAGACCAGAGAAGAAGATCGCCGATAATACTGATCAGTGCTATGTGTCTGCAATCTGTTGATTGCTATAAATAGTCCCCTATGGGGACATAAAAAGTGTAAAAAATTTTTTTCAAGTTTTAAAATATATGGGGAAAAGCCCCTCCCTCAATAAAAATTTTAATGGCCCCTTTTTCCCATTTTATCCCCAAAAGTGTAAAAAAAAAATGAATAAACATATTTGATATTGCCAAATATCCGAACGTGCATAAATGTCCGAACTATCAAGATATGTTAAAGGGATATTCCAGGAATTTTATTTGACTATGCTACAGGGGCTGTAAAGTTAGTGTAGTTCATAATATAGTGTCTTTACCTTTTGTGTGATGGTTTTCTCTCAATTCTTATGTGATTTTCATTCCAATATTTATTTTTAACAGCAAACAAAATGACTGCTGTCTCGGATTTTTCCCAGCTTGCAATGCGGTCGAGACCTGACTCACTAGTCAGCTGATGACAGAGAGCCTGCCTGCTTCAATGGGTGGAGAGAGCAATCTGCAAGTAATGCAACAGCTGAAGGCACCCTGATTGAAAACCACAGGTGTGCAGCTCATTTATGTTTCAATGGGTGGTGTGGCTGATGTGTGGGAAGGAGGAAAATGGTATCATGGGATTTGTAGGCAAACAAGAAAACTGAAAACAGGAAATACAAGTTCACAGAAAGCTAGCCACAGTGTTCTGGTAATCTCACAGCTGTCAGGATCCGGATAGGTATGCAGAGAGGACACTGGTGGTTGATACTCTGTGTCAGTGGGATGATGAAGTGGGCCGTACCAGGGGAACGGAGTCTAAGGGGTTACTGGTTTTCACCAGAGCCCGCCGCAAAGCGGGATGGACTTGCAGCGGCAGGTAACCCCCAGGTCATTCCACCCGATAACGACTCAACCCCAGCTGACGGCTGAGACAGGCGCGGTACAAAGGCCAAGGCAAGAGCAAGGTCAGACGTAGCAGAAGGTCAGGGAAGCAGCAAGGGTCGTAGTCAGGGGCAACAGCAGAGGGTCTGGAACACTGGCTTGGAACATACACTAAACGCTTTCACTGGCCCTAGGCAACAAGATCCGGCGATACCAGGAAGGGGAAGTGGGTTTTTATAAGGAGGACACAGGTGCAGGTACAGATTGGGCCAGGCGCCAATCAATGGCGCACTGGCCCTTTAAATCTCAGAGAGCCGGCGTGCGCACGCCCTAGGGAGCGGGGCCGCGCGCGCCAGGACTGAGCCGATGGAGGACGGGGCAGGTGAGGAGATTGGGATGCGAGCCGCGGGCGGGCGCCTCCCGCTATGCGGGTCGCATCCCCGCCGGTGACACTAGTGCACTACTGCACGGAGGTAAACCATGCGAGCGCTCCGGGGAGGAGCAGGGACCCGGAGCGCTCGGCGTAACAACAGCATAGCCATTTAGCCCAAGACAAGCGCAGATCCTTCCCAAGCATGTCCATTACTGTCTGCCAGGTACGTACTAAAATCACCTGATGCTGGATAACCCCTTTAATGATTCTGTACAGTGAACAGTGTAAACGTAAATTTAAAAAATCCCATTCCCAAAAAAAATTGATAAAAGTTATTAAAAAGTTTAATTATAGGCAAAAGTGGTACTGATAAAAACTACAGATCACGGTGCAAAAACTGAGCCCTCATATAGCCCTGTATATGGAAAAAATTAGGAAGTTATAGGTCATCAAATTAGAGTGATTTTAAACATAGTATTGTTGTTAAAGTTCAGGAATCATTTTAATCGTATTGACCGAATAAAGAAAATGTCATTTTTACCCTAAAGTGTACAGCGTGAAAACAAAACCCTTCCAAAATTAGCAAAATTGTGGTTTTCTTTTTAATACAAATAGTATTTTTGGGGTTGCGCCATACATTTTATGGTATAATGAGTGATGTCATTACAAAGTACAATTCGTCATGCAAAAACAAGCCTTCATATGGGTCTAAGGATGGAAATATAAAAAAGTTATGATTTTTAGAAGGCGAGGAGGAAAAAACAAAAATGCAAAAATAAAATTGTCTGTGTCCTTACGAACAAAATGGGTTGTGTCCTTAAGCGGTTAACATGTAATTTGAACTGAATGGTTATCACTTGAAACCTAAAATTAAACCTAAAAATATTAAATCCAAGCAGCTTCTCAAATGCAATTTTTTTACAAGAAAACACAACCCATCCCACAAGTAACAAACCTTTATACTGCCTTGTTATGCTGCATAATTTTCATAATCTACAGAACACTTATTTGCAAAAAAAAAAACATAGTCTGTTGGAGTATGATTGAACAATTATCATTTTCATTATGCTGCCTTGCATATTTTTTGCAGTTACTGAACACGAGGATCATTCATATGTCACAAATGAGATTATGGCACCTAAGCCTATTACTGTACATTCTTATTATGGGGGTAATCTTCTGCGTTGTTTTCTAAGGGCACATGTAAATAAAAAAAAACTTTTTATTTCTGCTCTGTTTTGATGTATTTGCTAATATTATGACATCAAATATAACCTATACCAATTAGCTATAACATTGTGTATAGTATTATAATTAAGTCACATTTTTAATTCTGAAACAACTCTGACACAGCAAGGCATGGGCTCCACAAGACCTCTGATGGCATCTGGCACCAAGACGTTAGCAGCTGTTCAAGTATGTGAGTTTTTAGGTGCAGTCTCAATGGATCACACTTTTTTTTTTTTTTTTTTTATTTTTTTTACAGAAATGTCTAGAAATACTCTATACTGTAACTATACTGCCTCTGCTTCTTCAAATAGTTCATCCTGGCACCATTTCTTCTCCAGGTTAGTGAGACACACAGAGCCAGCAATTCACATGAAAATATGATTTATCAGACCATGTCTCCTTCCTCCATAGTTCCATGGTCCAATTCTGATGCCCATGTGCCCAGGGTAGGTATGTAAAGTGGGGTGCACCCCTATGGGCTTGTGATGGTATAGCAAGGGGCCTAGTGGTGACTGCTTTGGTGGATAACATGGTGCAGGAATAAATGGGTAAACCCAGTCCTTTAACCCCTTAACGACAAAGGACGTAAATGTACGTCATGGTGCCGTGGTACTTAACACACTATGGTGTACATTTACACTCTGACATGACCGCAAGCACTGGACCGCTCACCTGGCTCCGGCCGTCTTCCAGGGTCTTCTGCTCTGGTCTGTGATTGAGCAGACCAGTGCAGAAGATCACTGATAACACTGATCAGTGCTATGCCCTATGCATAGCACTGAACAGTATTCGCAATCAAAGGATAGCTATAGATAGTCCCCTATGGGGACTATTAAAGTGTAAAAATGAAAGTAAAAAAAGTAAAGAAAAAAGTTTTAAAAAATTTGAAAAATCCCATCCCCCAATAAAAATGTAAAATGTCCTTTTTTCCCATTTTCCCCCCATAAAGTGTAAAAAAAAAAAAAAAAAAAAAGAAATAAAAAAATTAAACACCTATTTGGTATCGTCGCATGCGTAAATGTCCAAACTATTAAAATATAATGTTACTGATCCCGTACGGTGAACGTAAAAAAAAAAAGCTAAATTGCTGTGTTTTTTTTGTCAAATTTTATTCAAAAATATAACATTTGTAAATGTTTTATATACACAAATGTGGTATCAATAAAAAGTACAGATCATGGCTCAAAAAATGAGCCCTCATACTGCCGCTTATACGGAAAAATGAAAAAGTTATAGGTCGTCAAAATAGGGGGATTTTAAGCATACTAATTTGGTTAAAAAGTTTGCGATTTTTTTTTTTAAGTGCAAAATAATAAAGTATATAATTATGGGTATCATTTTACTTGTATTGACCCACAGAATAAAGAACACACGTCATTTTTACTGTAAATTGTACAGCGTGAAAACGAAACCTTCCAAAATTAGCAAAATTGTGGTTTTCTTTTTAATTTCCCCAAACAAATAGCATTTTTTTGGTTGTGCCATACATGTTATGGTAAAATGACTAATGTCATTACACAGGACAACTGGTTGCGCAAAAAACAAGCCCTCATACTAGTCTGTGGATGAAAATATAAGAGTTATGACTTTTAGAAGACGAGGAGGAAAAAACGAAAATGCAAAAATAAAATTGTCCTGGTCCTTAAGGTAAAAATGGGCTTGGTCCTTAAGGGGTCAAATGCAAAACCTATAATTACTTTACTTGCAGGAAGTTTTGATGCTCACGTACTGTATATACAAGTACAGAAAGCATGCACTTAACTTATGTGGGGTGTTGGCTTCTTTCAGGCAAAGGTACTGCCCCCAAATTCTGGCGCCTAACACTAAATTATTGCACCATAAGACAGACAAAGATGCAATGTTTCAGCAAAAGTGCCTTTCTCAAGCCTAAATGTAGCATCTTTGTCTGTTTTATGGTGCAATTAATTCTGAAGCCTATTTAACCCATACAGAGTTTCTGAAGTTGTGCTGTGATCACAAGACGCATTGTTTGGATGGATGTTCTAATTTGGCAGACTGGCAGGTCACTTGCATAGACGGAGAATGGTTGAGTGCTGACTTTTTTTGCATTTGGATACAATTATGGGTCATGTGGAGCCAAAATTCTCATGAGGCCTAGTAAATGTAGTCTCTGATTTTGGCCCCTGCCTCCCTTCCCAACTAACAATACACACAATGGGGGACATGTATCAAAGAATTTAAGCAAGCTGTTTTTTACGTCTTTTTTTTTTTTTTTGCATACATTCTGATAGAGCATTTCCTCCTCATGGCGCAATATGGGGTACCTTGGAGTGACATCTATAGTAGGCACGGATTTATTAACTGCGTACTTTTCCTTTACACCCCAAAATTTTCCGCAAGTACCTTTTTTTTTTAACGCAAATATAAGCCGTCTTGGACTGCACTTAGCGAGATGCTCTAAATCATCCATGTCATTTTTCAAAGTGGATTGAGGAGATTACTCTGCTTCTGCCTCTAGTCAGATTATCTCTGTGATACTTAAAATCTTTCCATGTATCTTTTAATAACAATGTAATGATTATGGACACTTGTGATCACCCTTTCACCCGCGGTCTAACCCCATACACCCGATAATACACCGGGTTATAGTGCGGGTGAAATACTTCCCGACACAGTTCAGACTTCACACTGTGTAAAATTCAAACTCCCCGCTGTTCTTGATGAGTGCAGGAGAATGTGTTGTAGTCCAGGGGCTGAGGTGCAGATCGCAGCAGGTCATTCTGCAGAGACCCGCTGCAATCCACATTTATTAACTTAAAAAGCCGGCGGCACATGCGGCTACACTGCGCTGCCCGCGGGTCCTGTATACACTGTCATAATTCACAATCCCCGCCGCCGGGATACAGGAGCTCTGATTGGTCAATAGCTATCCACCAATCAGAGCTCCTGTCTCCCGGCGGGGATTATGAATTATAAGCACTGTATATAGAAGCTGGTGGGCAGTGCAGTGTAGCAGCATGTACCGCTGGCTTGTATAGTTAAAGGGTAGCTCCCACCATCACTTTTTTCTTTTTTCTGTCCCTGCCTATTACCCATCTATCCCTAACCCCTTCCCTGCCTTAAATTTTTATTTTTTTTACACATATTAAAAATGCCTTTTGTCTGCCTGGCAGTGTGTTCACTACCAGGCAGACTTCCCCAGCAGGCACCACGTCACTGATGCCTGCTGGGGCTGACACTTCCCCCCCTAGTTCACCTATACAGGGTGCCTCCAGCTGTTTCCCCACTGCAACTCCCAGCTTGCCCTGACATCTATTGGCTGTCACGGCATGCTGGAAGTTGTAGTGGGGAAACAACTGGAGGCACCCTGTATAGGTGAACACCGGATCTGTGATGGCCACACATACCGCCCATCGCGCTGCTCAACCCACTCCCCGACAGAAGAACAGTCACAGCAGCCCATAACACCCCCCCCCCTGGCAAAAGAACAGTGACAGCAGCCCGCAACCCCCCCGCCCCGTCGTGCCTCTCGACTCACTCCCCCTTAGTTCACCCATTCAGAGTACGCCCTCCCCGCCGCGCAGCCCGCAACCCCCCGGCCCCGCCGCTCTGCTCAACCCACTCCCCCTCCCCACCCCCCTTAGTTCACCTATTCAGTGTCCCTCCAGCTGTTTCCCCACTACAACTCCCAGCTTGCACTGACATCTATTGGCTGTCAGGGCATGCTGGGAGTTGTAGTGGGGAAACTGGAGGCATACTGTGTAGGTGAACCCCCCCCCCCCCCCTGCATAACACTTTACCTTGTCCCTGGGAGCCTGCACGCATCCACTTCCTGCAAAGCGCTTGCTCCAGCCTGTCTGATTGACAGGCGGGAGCGAGCACCGCAGTGACTGAATTTCAACTCGTTGCCAGGCTTCAATGAGTCGAAATTCTGTAGTGACGTCACTGCAGAATGCATTCGGCCACTAGGAGGGCGACCCCTAGTGGCCGAATTTAAAAGTGATTTTAAACTGGTTTAAAATCACTTTTTTAAATGAAAGTATATTAGAGATATGTTGTAGTACTTAAGTTCTACATCAATTTTTTTATTTCATGACAGTGCCCCTTTGTATAAATGCAGATCGCAGCAGGTCTGTCAAGTCTGTCCCATGATGGGAGTAGTTGTAGTACCACAGCGCTGAGGGATGGCACTTGCACACACCCTGTCTGCGGGACTTTATAGGACTACTCCATTCTGGAAAGACTGCCCATGATGGGAGTTGTAGTCCAGGGGCTGAGGAGCAGATCGTACCAGGTCATTCTCCAGAGACCCGCTGCGATCCGCATGTAAGTTAGGAAGCCGGGTGGTACATGCGTCTACATGGCGCTGCCCGCGGCTTCTATATACACTGACATAATGAATAATCCCCGCCGGGAGAGGGGAGCTCTTATTGGTCAATAGGTATTCTCCAATCGGAGCTCCCGTGTTTCTTCAGCGGCGATTATGAATTATGACAGTGTATATAGAAGCCGCAATATAGACGCATGTACCGCTTAATAAATGCGGATCGCAGCAGATCATTCTCTGAAGATCCGCTGTGATCCGCATTTATTAACTATATAAAAAGGCGGTACATGCGTCTACATTGCGGCTTCTATATACACTTTCATAATCGCCGGGAGAGGGGAGCTCTGATTGGTCAATAGCTGTTCTCCAATCAGAGCTCCCGTGTTCCGGCGGCGGCGATTATGAATTATGACAGCTGTATATAGAAGCCGCAATGTAGACGCATGTACCGCCGATTTGTATAGTTAATAAATGTGAATCGCAGCGGATCTCCAGAGAATGATCTGCTGCGATCCGCATTTAAGTTAACAAGCCGGGCGTTACATGCGTCTACATCGCGCTGCCCGCGGCTTCTATATACACTTATACACTGACATAATTCATAATCCCCGCTGCCGGAACACGGGAGCTCTGATTGGAGAATAGCTATTGACCAATCAGAGCTCCCCTCTCCCGGCGGGGATTATGAATTATGTTAGTGTGTATATAGAAGCCGCGGGCAGCGCAGTGTAGACGCATGTACTGCCCGGCTTCCTAACTTAAATGCGGATCGCAGCGGGTCTCTGCAGAATGACCCGGTGCGATCTGCACCTCAGCCCCTGGACTACAACTCCCATCATGGACAGAGTATGTTCATGATGGGAGTAGTAGTCCTAAAAGTCCCGCAACCGGGGGATGTGCAAGTGCCATCCCTCAGCAGCGCTGCGGTACTACAACTACTCCCATCATGGGACAGACTCTGTCCCATGATAGGAGTAGTAGTCCAAGGGCAGAGGGACAGATCTCTGTTCACATTATGCGTTTTGCATAATGGAAACAGAGCAGTGTGTTCCCAAACAGGGAGACTCCAGCTGTTGCTAAACTACAACTCCCATCATGGGGGGCAGTAGTTGAGCAACAACTGGACGTTCTCTGTTTAGGAACACGCTGCATTATGTGCTCTATTCTCAGGGGAGAGCGCAAAAAAAATACTAACCCATATTTCTTTTTCTTTTCTTCTAATTTCAGATACGTGAATGCGGAGGACTACGTCAGATTCGGTGGACTGCGACGAAGACCAGCGTTTTTTTTTTTTATTTCAATAAAATGGTTAATGAGGGCTGTGGGGGAGGGATTTTTTTTTAATTTTCTTTGAATTAATGTGTCGTGTTTTTTATAATTGAATTTTCAGGCTTAGTAGTGGAAGCCATCTTATAGATGGAATCCATTACTAAGCCAGGGCTTAGTGTTAGCCCCAAAATCAGCTAGCGCTAACCTCCAATTATTACCCCGGTACCCACCGCCACAGGGGTGCCGGGAAGAGCCGGTACCAACAGGCCCGGAGCGTCAAAAATGGCACCTAGGCGGTAACAGGCTGGCGTTATTTAGGCTGGAGAGGGCCAGCAACAATGGTCCTCGCCCACCCAGGTAACATCAGGCTGTTGCTGCTTGGTTGGTATCTGACTGATACTGAACATAGGGGGAACCCTATGCATTTTATATGTATATATATATATATATATATATATATATGTATGTATGTGTGTATATATATATATATATATATATATATATAATATTTCCCTCATTTTTTCAGTATCAGCCAGATACCAACCAAGCAGCAACAGCCTAATGTTACCAGAGTGGACGAGGACCATTGTTGCTGGCCCTCTCCAGCCTAAATAACGCCAGCCTGTTACCACCTAGGCCCAGGAGCGCCATTTTAGATGCTCCCGGCCTGTTGGTACCGGCTCTTCCCAGCACTCCTGAGTAATAATTGGAGGTTAGCGCTAGCTGTTTTTGGTGCTAACGCTAAGCCCTGGCATAGTATTGGATTCAGTCTATAAGACAGCTTCCACTACTAAGCCTGAAAATTAAATTATAAAAAACACAACACATTGAAAAATTTTTTTTAAAACACTCCCCCACAGCCCTTGTTAACTCTTTCATTGACATTTAAAAAAAAGTCCACAAAATCTGACATAGCCCTCCGCATTCACGTATCTAAATTTACGAAGAAAAAAAACAACAAAAAGTTTAGTACTTTTTTTTTGTTTCCACACACCAGCAAAAACGCAAGTAAAAAACGCAAGAAAAACTGACAAAACACAGGAAAAAGCTGGGACAGTTTTTCTGGCATTTTTGCTGATGGATAAAAAACCTCAATGGAATCCTAGCCTCAAAGCAATAGAACAAAATCCCTACATTCACTTTTCCTGTGAGGTAGAGAAGGAGTGTACGGTAGAGCGAGGGGGGCCGTTTCTATATTTGCACAAGATTTATCAAAGGAGTGCACAACCTTAGTAAATTCTGAGCAAGAGTGTACAATAGACAAGAGTGTAAAGGGGTAGAACTGTGTCTACAATAGACACATAATGATACATTGTGTCCAGGGCTCTGTATACACACCCTGGCTGTAACAGGCTGGGTTCACACTACGTTTTGTACTTACAGTTCCCGTATACGGCTGGGAGGAGGGGGGCGGGGCTTTATAGCGGCGTTCGCACTCAGCCATATAGAAGAACCGTATTTAATGCATGTCTATGAGCCGACCGTAGTGAACCGCAGTCTCCGGTCGGCTGCGTTTTCGGCCGTATGCTGTTTCCCGACCGTAGGCAAAAACGCGGTTGACCACGTTTTTGCCTGCGGTCGGGAAACCGCATACGGCCGAAAACGCAGCCGACCGGAGGCGGAGGTTCACTCCGGTCGGCTCATAACAGACTTATTTCCATGATGGGAGTAGCAATTCCTTGGCTGCGGGAGCCTGCAGACAGCTGGGGAGGCTACATTAGTGCTTGTACGACTACCCCCATCATGGAACAGACTCTGTTCCATGATGGGGGTTGTAGTACAGGGGCTGAGGGATTGATCGCACCGGGTTTCACTTCTGAGACCCAATGCGATCAAAAGTTATTAAGCAGGGGAGCAGGCGGCATGCTCCACAACCCTGCGATGTATCAGTGTGTTTTAACTTTCATTTTTGAATCCCCTGCGGGGAGCCCTGAATGGCCGATCAGGGCTCTCAGCCAGAGATTGAAAAATGAACTTTGAGAGTAGCAGGGGCCAAAGAGCACTGTGGGGGGCAAGAAATATAGCACTGCAGAGGGGGGCAGACATATAGCCTATATATCTAGCCGCCCAGCAGCGCATGAGATATGACCCCTGCCTGCGCGTTAAATATATACCTGCTGGCGCATTAAATATATACCCCCCAGCGCATTAAATATATACCCCCCAGCCGGCGCATTAAATATATACCCCCGCAAGCGCATGTATGTGTGCCCTCGCAGCTCTTCTATATACATATGCCCCTACCGCCGTATGAATGAAAAGTATTTCTATTAGCAGCGCATAGTGTTGGCTCCCGGCACTATGCGCTGCTAATAGAAATACCTTTCATTCATATGGCAGCAGGGGTATATGTATGTAGAAGCACTGGGGTGGGGGGGCAGATAACGCTATATGTCTGCCCCCCACAGCTCTTCTACATACATATACCTCTGCCTCTGTATGAATGAAAAGTATTTCTATTAGCAGCGCATAGTGCTGGGAGCCGGCACTATACGCTGCTAATAGAAATACTTTTCATTCATACGGCGGCAGGGGCATGTGTATATAGAAGAGCTGTGGGGGGCAGACATATAGCGTTAACTGCCCCCCCCAGTGCTTCTACATACTTATACCCCTGCTGCCATATGAATGAAAGGTATTTCTATTAGCAGCGCATAGTGCCGGGAGCCGGCTCTATACGCTGCTAATAGAAATACTTTTCATTCATACGGCGGCAGGGGCATGTGTATATAGAAGAGCTGTGGGGGGCAGACATATAGCGTTATCTGCCCCCCCAGTGCTTCTATATACATATACCTCTGCTGCCATATGAATGAAAGTTATTTCTATTAGCAGCGCACAGTGCCGGGAGCCTGCACTATGCGCTGCTAATAGAAATACTTTTCATTCATGCGGCGGTAGGGGCATATGTATATAGAAGAGCTGCAAAGGCACGTATACATGCGCTGCGGGGGTATATTTAATGCGCAGGCGGGGGTCATATCTAATGAGCTGCTGGGGGGGCTAGATATAAAGGCTATGTGTCTGCCCCCCTTGCATCGCTATATATCTTGCCCCCCACAGTGCTCTTTGGCCCCTGCTACTCTCAAAGTTCATTTTTCAATCTCTCGCTGAGAGCCCTGATCGGACATTCAGGCTCCCCGCAGGGGATTCAAAAATGAAAGTTAAAACACACTGATACATCGCAGGGTTGCGGAGCATGCCGCCTGCTCCCCTGCTTAATAACTTTTGATCGCATCGGGTCTTAGAAGTGAAACCCGGTGTGATCAATCCCTCAGCCCCTGTACTACAACCCCCATCATGGAACAGACTCTGTTCCATGATGGGGGTTGTAGTACAAACACTAATCTAGCCTCCCCAGCTGTCTGCAGACTCCCGCAGCCGGGGAATTACTATTCCCATCATGGAAACAAGTCTGTTCCATGATGGGAGTAGTAGTCCTCCCTCAGCACTGCAGGAGTCTGCTGATGTCACCTCTTCTGAGCATGCTCAGAAGTAATAACGGATATAATAAACTGTGTGCAAACGGATGACATAAAGGCTCGTTTTTTCCTCTTACCCTCGAAGACCCATAACTTTTTTATTTTTCAACTGACAAAGTCGTATTAGGGCTTATTTTCTGCATGATGAGTTGCAGTTATCACTGATTAATTTTTTTTTTTTTTTTTTTTATCAAGCAATGTATTACAAAGCCAGAAAAAATTATACTTAGGGCAAAATTGAAAAAAATATGGAATTGCACAAATTTGTAGGGCAATCATTTTTTCGGAGTTCACAATACTGTAAATCTGACATTCCATCTTTATTCTATGGGTCAGTGCAATTACAATGATACCAAACTTGAACCAAAAAAATGTAAACCTTGAAAAACCATGTTCTCACCCCTATAACTTTTTAATTTTTTCACCTCCGGATGTGGGGTTTGTTTTTTGCTCCATGAGCAGTAGTTTTTAACGATACCACTTTTGTGTAGTCCTGTTGATCACTTTCATTACGATTTTTTTGGGATGTAATGTAACCAAAAATAAGCAATTTTGGCGTTTGGAATTTTTTTGCGCTTAGGCAGTTCACTGTGCAGGAACAGAAGCATAATTTATTAGTTTGTACAATTACGCACGCGGCGATACCAAATATGTGTATTTTTTTTTGTTTCTACAGTGTTTTATTTAAAAAATGGGAAATTTTGGGTGATTTGGGTAAAAATAGGTGATTAGAATTTTTATAAGGGGAGGGATTTTTTATATTTCTAAAAGCATTTTTTTACTTTTTTTTTATTTTTTTTTTTTTATACACACTTTTTGCATTTCAGATACAGTTATTAAAATTCTTTTCTTTCCTGCACAAAATGGTCCAGTTAAATGACCGGCTTTTTTGGGGCTATTGCCACTAGAGGAGTTCACTGCATAGCTCTTTAAAAAATCTGATATAAATCCGTATACAATGGCACCTTTAATGGATGTAGAGAATTATACTTTAAAAGCTATGGACACCTTTTGATGCGGAAAAAATACATTTTACATATGTTAGTGATTACCTTAAAGGGGTGCTCTGGGGAAGTTAAGAAAAATAAAAATGCCCCAGACTACCACATTATCCTGTTCTGTGTCCCCTATAGTTATCCTTGTGATTTTACCAGCTCATGTGGCCCCTGTTGTCTTCTGAATATTATTTTCTCTTGCTTTCAGCCCAGACTACAACGCTCAGCAGTCAGTGTGGCTCTGTGTAATGGCTGCCAGCCAATTGCTTTTACTATCTGTGTGCATGCTGAGTTGTTGTAAACAGTCAGCAGCACACACTGAACATGTCTTTTCTTTCAAACTGTCCTCCCCACCCCCACCCCCGTAGCAATAAATTATGCTATGCTCTGAATGGCAGCAGTCAGTGATTAGATCTACAGCAGGCAAAGAGCAGCGTTATGTCTTTCAGAAGGTGCACAAAGACAAGGTGGATCTGATAATGACATCTTTCTCTCACTCCTGAATGTAAGTGACAGCTGAAAGAGTAAAAACTTCTCTATACACAGTCATGGCTGTAAATGTTGGCACCCCTAAAAATTTCTAGAAAATTAAGTATTTCTCACAGAAAAGGATTGTAGTTTATTCCCGTTGTGTGTATTGGAACTAAACCAAATAATGGAGGGAAAAAAGCAAATTGGACATAATGTCACCAAACTCCAAAAATGAGATTGTTTCAAGCATGTGATACTCCTTTAACCCCTTAAGGACCCAGCCATTTTACACCTTAGGACCCGGCCATTTTTTGAACATCTGACCACTGTCACTTTAAACATTAATAACTCTGGAATACTTTTAGTTATCATTCTGATTCCAAGATTGTTTTTTCGTGACATATTCTACTTTAACATAGTGGTAAAATTTTGGGGTAACTTGCATCCTTTCTTGGTGAAAAATCCCAAAATTTGGTGAAAAATTTGAAAATGTTGCATTTTTCTAACTTTGAAGCTCTCTGCTTGTAAGGAAAATGGATATTCCCAAAAAAAAATGTTTTATTCACATATATAATATGTCCACTTTATGTTTGCATCATAAAGTTGACATGTTTTTACTTTTGGAAGACATCAGAGGGCTTCAAAGTTCAGCAGCAATTTTCCAATTTTTCACAAAATTTCCAAACTCACTATTTTTCAGGGACCAGTTCAGGTTTGAAGTGGATTTGAAGGGTCTTCATCTTAGAAATACCCCACAAATGACCCCAATATAAAAACTGCACCCCCAAAGTATTCAAAATTACATTCAGTCAGCGTTTTAACCCTTTAGGTGTTTCACAGGAATAACAGCAAAGTGAAGGAGAAAATTCACAATCTTTATTTTTTACAATCGCATGTTCTTGTAGACCCAATTTTTGAATTTTTACAAGGGGTAAAAGGAGAAAATTTATACTTATATTTGTAGCCCAATTTCTCTTGAGTAAGCACATACCTCATATGTCTATGTAAAGTGTTCGGCGGGCGCAGTAGAGGGCTCAGAAGCGAAGGAGCAACAAGGGGATTTTGGAGAGTACGTTGTTCTGAAATGGTTTTTGGGGGGCATGTTGCATTTAGGAAGCCCCTATGGTGCCAGAAAAGCAAAGAAAAACCCACATGGCATACTATTTTGGAAACTAGACCCCCTGAGGAACGTAACAAGGAATAAAGTAAGCCTTAATACCCCACAGGTGTTTCACGACTTTTGCATATGTAAAAATGTTTTTAAAAAATTCACTAAAATGTGTTTCCCCCCAAATTTCACATTTTTGCAAGGGTTAATAGCAGAAAATACCCCCCAAAATTTGTAAGCCCATCTCTTGTGAGTATGGAGGTACCCCATAAGTTGACCTGAAGTGCACTATGGGCGAACTACAATGCTCAGAAGAGAAGGAGTCATATTTGGCATTTTGAGAGCAAATTTTGCTCGGGGGGGGGGGGCATTTCGCATTTAGGAAGCCCCTATGGTGCCAGGACAGCAAAATAACCCCCCCCCCAATGGCATACCATTTTGGAAACTAGACCCCTTGAGGAATGTAACAAGGGGTACAGTGAGCATTTACCCCCCACTGGTGTCTGTCAGATCTTTGGAACAGTGGGCTGTACAAAATTTTTAATTTGCACAGCCCACTGTGGGGTGTAAATTCTCACTGCACCCCTCATTACATTCTATGAGGGGTGTAGTTTCCGAAATGAGGTCACGTGTTTTTTTTTTTTTTTTTTTTGCGTTTGTCTGTAACAATCAGCCACCCCTGTGCAAATCACCTCAAATGTACATGGTGCTCTCTCCCTTCTGGGCCTTGTTGTGCGTCCCCAGAGCACTTTGCGCCCACATATGGGGTATCACCGTAGTCGGGAGAAATTGCATTACAAATTTTGGGGGGCTTTTTTTCCCTTTTACCTCTTGTCAAAATGAAAAGTATAGGGCAACACCAGCATGTTAGTGTAAAAAAATTTTTTTTTTTACCCTAACATGCTGGTGTAGACCCCAACTTCACCTTTTCATAACGGGTGAAAGGAGAAAAAGCCCCCCAAAATTTGTTAGGCAATTTCTCCCGAGTAAGGCGATACCCCATATGTGGCCCTAAACTGTTGCCTTGAAATACGACAGAAAAGAGAGAGCGCCATGCACATTTGAGGCCTGAATTAGGGATTTGCATAGGGGTGGACATAGGGGTATTCTACGCCAGTGATTCCCAAACAGCGTGCCTCCAGCTGTTGCACAACTCCCAGCATGCTTGGACAGTCAACGGCTGTCCGGCAATACTGGGAGTTGTTGTTTTGCAACAGCTGGAAGCCCCATTTTGGAAACAGTGGCGTACCAGACGTTTTTCATTTTTATTGGGGAGGGGGGCTATGTAGGGGTATGTGTATATGTAGTGTTTTTTACTTTTTATTTTATTTTGTGTTAGTGTAGTTAGTGTAGTTTTTAGGGTACAGTCACATGGGCGGGGGATTACAGCGAGTTTCCCGCTGCGAGTTTGAGCTGCCGCACAAAATTTGCTGCATCGCAAAGTTGCAGCCTGATACTCACTGTAAGCCCCCTGCCCATGTGAATGTACCCTGTACAGTCTATCAGTGCATGCTGGTAGTTATAGTTTTGCAACAGCTGGAGGCACACGGGTAGGGAAACACTGAGTTAGGAAACAGACAATGTTTCCCAACCAGTGTGCCTCCAGTTGTTGCAAAACCACTACTCCCAAACATTCTCAGGCATGCTGGAAGTAGTAGTTCGGCAACATCTATAGAGCCAGATTTTGACGAACTACAACTCCCAGCATGCTTGCAATATCTGGAGAACTACAGTTTGCAAACCACTAATACAGTGGTTCCCAATCTGTGCCCTTCCAGATGTTGCAAAACTACAACTCCCAGTATGCCAAAACTGTCCAGGCATGCTGGGATTTGTAGTTCTGCAACATCTGAAGGGCCAGATGTTACAGAACTACAACTTCCAGCATGCCTGGACAGTTTTGGCATACTGGGAGTTGTAGATTTGCAACATCTGGAAGGGCACAGTGGTCCCAAAACTGCGGACCTCCAGATGTTGCAAAACTGCAACTCCCAGCATGCCCAGACGCCAAGGGCTGTCTGGGCATGCTGGGAGTTGTAGTGTAAGGGGACCAGATGGAGCAGTCCAGATCGCTTTACGGCGGTCTGGACTGCTGCAAAGGTCCCGCGCCGCCGCCGAAGATCCACTCACCTTTCGCCACTGCCGCCGTCTCCGCCGCCAGGATCCGGGTCTTCAGGGACGAGGTAATTACAGGGGCCGGGCCCCAGCACTCCCCCGTCCCCTGCCGCGTCCTCTGGTCTTCCTCCCATTCTCTCCGGACTTCCAGGGGCCGGGCAGTGCGGGAGGAACTCGCTCCTATACTTCAGCATGGTCCTGGCTCTCTGTGACAGCCGGGATCATGCAAAATTACCGGGCGGTCAGGTCCCAGAGACCCGATCAGCCCAGTAACGCCGCAGATCGCAGGGGCGATTTCCCTTGCGATTTGCGACGAACGCCGACATGGGGGGCCAACATGGCCCCCCTCGGTGTTTGCCCTGGATGCCTGCTGAAGCATTTCAGCAGGCATCCGCTTCCGTTTGTGTTTGTGTTTGTGCAGTGTTAGAGGTATCCGTCAGCATCACATCAAAAAGAGTGATGCTGTCGTATACTGTAGCAGCTCCATTTATTTCTGAATGAGACTGCTACAGTATACATTGGCCTCCCTTTTTTGACATGACAACGGACACCTATACTGCAGAAATGCAGTATGAATGGGGACTATTCATATAATGATGCCCTGAAAGCCAAAGGGGGCTCCTCTCCTTGGTCCTACCAGGCGGTCAAGCAACAAGATATAGCCTAAGTAGGGGTACTGCCCAGCCCGGGACGAACAGCGTGATAAAATATTGGGCGTATTTCCTCCATTTCAAAGCGACTTACCAAAATGATGTCCCACAAATAAAGAATTTGTGGGAAAAAAAGCAAATTTCAATTTTTTCCACTGACTTTGAAATAATTCTAGCCACACAATAAAGGCACAACGTACTCGATTTTGCCCTAGGTGAATACTTTAGGGGGCGTAGTTTCGAAAATGGGGTCACATCTGGGGGTGCGGTATTGTTCTGACAGCTAGAATGCTTTGCAAGTTGAAGTGCGGCCCATAATTTGTATAATGATATCCTGAAAGCCAAATAAGTCTCCTCTCCGTTTGGGTCCCACCATGTGGCATTCAACCAAATATTGTCTAAGCGGGGGTATTACCGATCACGGGAAGAACAGCGTAATAAAATATAGGGCGTATTTTCTATTTTTCAGATGCAATGTACAAAAAATATGTCCCACAAATGATGCAATTGTGAAAAAAAAGAAAATTTTAATTTTTTCCACTGATTTTGTATCCATTCCAGCCACACAAAAAGGACTCAAAGTACTCACTTTTAGTCTAGGTGAATACTTTAGGGGGTGTAGTTTCCAAAATGGGGTCACTTGTGGGGCTTCTGTATGGTTCTGGCAGCTAAAACCCTTTGCAGGCATGAAGTGCAGCCTACAATCCATTCGGCCTAAAATGATGCCCTCTCCTTCTGGGTCCTACCACCTTCAAATTTCTGCAAACCTTGCATAGCACATAAAAAAAGGTGTACTTTTCATATTTTCAAAATTTCAAGTTAAATTGTTAGGCTTCTAATTAATTTAAAATGTGAATTAAAAAATGCTGTCAAAATAAAGTAGACATCTGAAAGTATACATAAACTATTTGGTCAGGAAGTATAAATTTATGCAACCTATTAGTGTTAAAATAGCAAAAAAAATCGTAATTTTTTTTTAATTTCATGATATTTTGCATTGTAAAAAAAAAAAAAACTACAAATGATATCGGCTTACTTTTACTATGTACATGAAGGACAACTTGTGACAAAAAAACATCAGAATTATCGTGATTAGCAAAACGTTACAAGAGTTATTCTCTAATAAAGACAGACATCCCCGATTTGAAAAAACAGGCCTGGTCTTTCAGGGGAGTACAGGTTTACTTGTGTTGGTCCTTAAGGGGTTAAACTCACCTTGGGCAAGTAACAGATGTGGGCAATATAAAAATCACACCTGAAAGCAAATAAAAAGGCCAGAAGTTCACTTAGTCTTTGCATTGTGAGTCTGTGTGCCATACTAAGGCAAATTTTCTCCTTGTTTTTTTGTCCTGCGTTTTTTGGGTAGAAAAAAACGCCTGAAAAAACGCCAGTGCAGTGTCCTGCGTCTGGCGTTTTTTCATTTGTGTGGAAATTGCATTTGTGGCACCTTTTGGTGTTTTTTTTTGGTACCCAAAATTTGTTGGGTACCAAAAAAAAAGATGCTGTAGTGAGGGAATACAATTTATTTAATGAAATCAAAAAAATTTTAATTAATGTTTAATGAAATCAACAAAATTTTAATTAATGTTTAATAAAGTGTGTGTGTGTGTGTGTGTGTGTTTCCCTTTTTTTTCTCTATATTTTGCATTTTTTAGGTAGTACTACTACTCCCAGCATGGAACAGACTGTTCCATGATGGGAGTAGTAATAGACATATCACCCCGGGTCTCAGTCCTGACACCTGATGCGATCGTTCATTATATAGCAGAGATGCGGCTCTATACAGCGCTCGCATCTCTGCTCTGTACTCCGACCATGTGATGTGAATAGAACATCACTCATTATATTTCCCACCCAGAGTGATGAGTGGCCGGATAGTTGCAGCCAATCACAGCTCTGAGGGAAATATCAATGAGTGAGTGGCCGGAGTATAGTGCAGAGATGCGAGCGCTGTATACAGCCACTCCATCTCTGCTATAGACAGGACGATCACAGCTGGTGTCAATAGTGACATTCACTGTGAGGTGTCCTTAACTGCAAGTACTACTACGCCCAACATGGAGCGCACACTGCTCCATGCTGGGAGTTGTAGTATCTGCATTAATAGACAGATCGCAGCGAGTGTAACTTCTGAAACTTGCTGAGATCTGTCTATTAATGCAGGTACTACAGCTCCCAGCATTGAGCAGAGTGTGCTCCATGTTGGGAGTAGTAGTACCTGCAGTTAAGGAAAGATCACAGCGGGTGTCACTACTGACACCCACTGTGATACTCTTGTATAATGTATAGATGCGGGCGGCCGCTCTCCTATTGTCCCCTGCACTGCCGTATATGTATACACATTCCTATTTCCCACAGAGAGCTGTTATTGGCTGGAACCATCTGGAACCAATTGATCCCTGTGTAAAAATTAATAAAAATTTTGCAATAAAAAAAGATACATTTCGTTAGATATAATTTTTTCCTTCACTACTGTATCTTTTCTATTTTATTTTTTTAATGGTACGCTACGAAATTTTATTGAAAAAGGTATCACTTTTTTGGATCGCTAAAGTCCAAAAAAGAATAAAAGCCGCCTGCAAAAACGCCAAATTTGAAACCGACATATCGTTTTTCTTGAAGTTTTTTCACTCCCATAGACTTCTATGGGAGAAAAACGCCACGATTTTGACTAAAAAATCGCCAGTGGCTCAACATGCTGCGATTACCAACTATCTGAAAAATGCCAAAAAAGAGTGAAAAAACGCCAAAGTGAAAAAAGGCAAGTGGAATAAGAATTTTTTGCGATTTCTCAATGATTTACAGCTAACATTTTGGCGGAAAAAACGACATGTGGCAGAATTGGGTTTTTTCTTGGCGTTTTCCCCCCCAAAAAAGTGGAATTCCAGCCTAAGCATGGACAACAGAAAGAGAAGAGAACTGTCTGAGGACTTGAGAACCAAAATTGTGGAAAAATATCAACAATCTCAAGGTTACAAGTCCATCTCCAGAGATCTAGATTTGCCTTTGTCCACAGTGCGCAATATTATCTAGAGGTTTGCAACCCATGGCACTGTAGCTAATTTTCCTGGGCGTGGATGGAAGAGAAAAACTGATGAAAGGTGTCAATGCAGGATAGTCCGGATGGTGGATAAGCAGCCCCAAACAAGTTCCAAAGATATGCAAGTGGTCCTGCAGGCTCAGGGAGCATCAGTGTCAGTGCGAACTATCTGATGACATTTAAATGAAATGAAATGCTATGGCAGGAGACCCAGGAGGACCCCACTGCTGACACAAAAACAAATAAAAAGCAAGACTACATTTTGCCAAAATGAACATGAGTAAGCCAAAATCCTTCAGAGAAAAACATCTTGTGGACAGATGAGACCAAGATTCTACAGTTTACCGAAAACGGAATGAGGCCTACAAAGAAAAAAAACACAGTACGTACAGTGAAATATGGTGGAGGTTCAATGATGTTTTGGGGTCGTTTTGCTGCCTCTGGCACTGGGTGTCTTGAATGTGTGCAGGGCATCATGAAATCTGAGGATTACCAACAGATTTTGGGTCGCACTGTACAGCCAGTGTCAGAAAGCTGGGTTTGTATCCAAGATCTTTTGTCTTCCAGCAGGACAATGACCACAAACGTACGTCAAAAAGCACCCAGAAATGGATGGCAACAAAGCGCTGGAGAGTTCTGAAGTGGCCAGCAATGAGTCCAGATCTAAATCCCATTGAACACCTGTGGAGAGATCTTAAAATTGCTGTTGGGAAAAGGCGCCCTTCCAATAAGAGAGACCTGGAGCCGTTTACAAAGGAAGAGTGGTCCAACATTCTGGCTGAGGGGTGTAAGAAGCTTATTGATGGTTATAGGAAGCCACTGATTTCAGTATTTTTTTCCAAAGGGTTTGCAACCAATAATTAAGTTAAGGGTGCTAATAATTTTGTCCAGCCCATTTTTGGAGTTTGGTGTGACATTATGTCCAATTAGCTTTTTTTCCCTCCCTTTTTTTTTGTTTAATTCCAATACACACAAAGGGAATAAAAATGTGTATAGCAAAACATGTGTTACTGCAATCCTTTTCTGTGAGAAATACTTCATTTTCTTGAAAAATTTCAAGGGTGCCAACATTTACGGCCATGACTGTAGCTAATGAATGATATGTAGACAAATAGGTTGGTTGGAGGAAAATGATGGACTAGGGTTTTAATTTCCTGGAGTACCCCTTTCAGTTTAACACCTTTATCCATTTCAAACCCTCTGATATACATTCTGTAGTCTTATTCTAGGTACAGATTCTTCTCATGAAGATGTGCCCTTCTGTAATACATGCTGGATGTGAGGTCTGTATGTTCTGGAGTCTGCTGTGGGTGCTCTGTTGTCTATCTGCACTAGTACACAGCTCATGTGATTCTTTATTGAAAACTGCCTTTTGTGTCCTCTCCTCTCCATCTACAGCCTGTTTGATCTGCCCTTTAAGTATGCTGTCTCCATTGACCACTCTTAGCTGCTGCATACAGCTGCCCTGGTACAGAAGTCCTCTCAGAGGGAATTTGCTCACTCTTAGAAAGACACATTAGCCTTCCTCACACTTTGTAGAAGCTAAATGGTAGGACATTTCTTATAACTATCTAGAAAGTTGTTTGTGTGTTCATGACACAAATGAATAAAAAAAGATAAATCAGTGCCAAAAGGTCCATAGCCTTTAAAGCCTTAAAAACATGGCCCATTTTGGCCTTAAAGGGGTTATCTACCATAAGGTGATTTTAGAACATACCTGGCATACAGTAATGGACATGCTTAGGAAGGATCTGCGCTTGTCTTGGGGCTAAATGGCTGTGTTGTGAGTTTACCATAACACTGTGGCTAGCTTTTTGTGAACTGGTATTTCCTGTTTGACTTTTCTTTTATTTTTTTACTACAAATCCCACAATTCCATTTTCCTCCCTCCCACACATCAACCATTGAAACATAAATGAGCTGCATCCATTCAAAAGACATGTGGTTTTCAATCAGGATGCCTACAGCTAGTTGCAGTTTGATTCCTCTCCCACTAAGCGATCCCTCCACCAATTAAAGCAGACAGGCTCCCTGTCATCAGCTGACTAGTGAGTCAGGCCTCGGCCGCATTGCAACCTGGGAAAAATCTGAGACAACAGTCATTTTGTATGCTGTTAAAAATAAATATTGGGGGGAAAATCACAGAAGAATTGTGAGAAAAACGTCACACACAGGTACAGACACTATATTATGAACTACACTAACTTTACAGCCCCTGTAGCATAGTCAAATAAAAAATATTTCCGGAATACCCCTTTAAGGATTCAATAAATTTTATTTTTTTGTGTTGGTGTTTTTTTACGTTTACGCAGTTTACCGTGCAGGTTGATAAACATTATACACTGCTCAAAAAAATAAAGGGAACCCTAAGATAACACACATTAGATCTCTATGAATGAACTAATCGTATAAAATACTTTCGTCTTTACATACTTGAATGTGCTGACAACAAAATCACACAAAAATTATCAATGGAAATCAAATTTATCAACTCATGGAGGTCTGGATATGGAGTCACACTCAAAATGAAAGTGGAAAACTACATTACAGGCTGATCCAACTTTGATGTAATGTCCTTAAAACAAGTCAAAATGAGGCTCAGTAGTGTGTGTGTGTGTGTGTGGCCTCCACGTGCCCGTATGACCTCCCTTCAATGCCTGGGCATGCTCCTGATGAGGTGGTGGATGGTCTCCTGAGGGATGTCCTCCCAGACCTGGACTAAAGCATTCGCCAACTCCTGAACAGTCTGTAGTCAGTAGTGTGGATGGAACAAGACATGATGTCCCAGATGTGCTCAATCGGATTCAGGTCTGGGGAACGGGCAGGCCAGTCCATAGCATCATGCCTTCCGTTTGCAGAAACGGCTGACGCACTCCAGCCACATGAGGTCTAGCATTAGGAGGAACCCAGGGCCAACCACATCAGCATATGGTCTCACATCTCAGTACCTAATGGCAGTCAGGCTTCCTCTGGCAAGCACATGGAGGGCTGTGCAGCCCCCTAAAAAAATGCCACCCCACACCATTACGGACCCACTGCCAAGCCGGTCATGCTGGAGGATGTTGCAGGCAGCAGAACATTCTCCATGGCGTCTCCAGACTCTGTCACGTCTGTCACATGTGCTCAGTGTAAACCTGCTTTCATCTGTGAAGAGCACAGTGCACCAGTGGCGAATTTGCCAATCTTGGTGTTCTCTGGCAAATGTCCTGCACAGTGTTTGGCTGTAAGTATAACCCCCACCTGTGGACATCGGGCCCTCATCATACCATCATCATGGAGTCTGTCTCTCACCGTTTGAGTGGACACATGCACATTTGTGGCCTGCTGGAGGTCATTTTGCAGGGCTCTGGCAGTGCTCCTCCTGCTCCTCCTTGCACAAAGGCGGAGGTAGCGGTCCTGCTGCTGGGTTGTTGCCCATCTATGGCCTCCTCCATGTCTCCTGATGTACTGGCCTGTCTTCTGGTAGCGCTTACATGCTCTGGACACTACGCTGACAGACACAGCAAACCTTCTTGCCACAGCTCTCATTGATGTGCCATTCTGGATGAGCTGCACTACCTGAGCCACTTGTGTGGGTTGTAGACTCAGTCTCATGCTACCACTAGAGTGAAAGCACCGCCAGCATTCAAAAGTGACCAAAACATCAGCCAGGAAACATTCTTTTATTTTTTTTCTTAGGGGAGGGGGTTTTATATAATTTTAGAGACTTTTTTGTTTTACACACCCATAGGGTACTTTTAATAATCAAACCATGAAGCTTTATTGTTGCACGAAGTCAAAGTACAAATATATCAGTTTAGTATAACCAGTAACAGAGGCCACAACAGCCTTAACTCAAAATAATAATAATAAAAGAAAACAAGAAAAAAGGGCCATAGGGTACTTTTAAATGCAGTCATTAGATTGCATTCACCTTATAATGCTATGCCTAAGGCATAGCATTACACAGTGTGATTGGCAATCCACTGAATCATCAGGGATTCGGAGGCAGGTAACGGGACCTTCCTCTGCCATTTTAGCTTACTGAATTCCCGCAATCACCTCTTGGGGGTCCGTTAAGCTCCTTTTGAGCTACCGTAGACTTTTACTTTTCTGAAGGGAGCACAGCTCCTGTGCTCACTTCAAAGCCACTTACAGGTACGCCCTGCGTCCTTAAGTACCCGGGGACGAGGGCATACCTGTACGCCCTATGTCTTTTTAAGTGATTAAATAAAGGTTTTCTCGTTAATTATATATTATCAACTAAATTTATCTTAATCAGTAGAATGAATGCATGTTTTGAAGGGATTCTGTCATCCGTAGATCACATTCAGAGCTGAAGTGTCAAGAGGTTGTGCTGAGCTGCAGTGCACATCAGTCACTCAAGGCAGGAAGGGATGGGAGAGGGATTAGGCTCAGCAGGACCTCCTTGACACTTCAGTTTTAAGAGTGGTCTACAGCTGATTCCCTTTAACACTTTTTTTCCATAAAAAACTGCAAGGAAAGCAAAGCATTACATGCTTTGTCATGCAAGCACAACAGCCATCCCCCAAATCAAAAGACAATCTATGTCCTTACTCTGCGTCCGTTCCGTGTAGAGCATTGCCGGTAGCATCCCCGGGTTTCTATGCTGATTAGCTCTATTTGGTGCAGAGCCACGTGCCACATTACTGACAGCCCTAACAACCAGCTGATCAGCTTAGTGCTGGTGCTTAAACCTCCTGAGGGAGGGATATTTAAACTTGCAGTTGCCCATGATTGGTCTTCCTGTAAGACTTCACCATCAATTTGTATACTACTCAGCTTTTCCTGGATTCTGACCATTTGCCTGTTCTCTTACTTGGTTTTTGCCTTCTGATTTTCACTTGATGCACACTCCTAGTTTGACCCTCCCCTGTTTATCATTCTTCCTTTGTCTTTTGACTTAAAGGGGTACTCCGGTAGAAAACTTTTTTTTCTAAATCAACTGGTGCCAGAAAGTTAAACAGATTTGTAAATGACTTCTATTAAAAAAATCTTAATCCTTCCAGTACTTATTAGCTGCTGAATACTACAGAGGAAATTATTTTCTTTTTGGAGCACAGAGCTCTCTGCTGACATCACGAGCACAATGCTCTCTGCTGACATCTCTGTCCATTTTAGGAACTGTCCAGAGCAGCATTTGTTTACTATGGACAGTTCTTAAAATGGACAGAGATGTCAGCAGAGAGCACTGTGCTCGTGATTCAGCAGAGAGCTCAGTGTTTCAAAAAGAAAAGAATTTCCTCTGTAGTATTCAGCAGCTAATAAATACTGGAAGGACTAAGATTTTTTAATAGAAGTAATTTACAAATCTGTTTATCTTTCTGAGACCAATTGATAAAAAAAAAAAAAAAAAAAAGTTTTCCACCAGAGTACCCCTTTAATTAACCTGATTTGTACTGACTCTGATTGCTCTGTCTCATTTTGTACAATGCTCCGCAATAGGTTTTTACTTTCTGGCTAGTTTTTTGTTTAACTCCTTGTCTGCTGATTTTCTACTTAGTCTGCCCATTTGTACTTAGTCTCCCTTCAGGGACAGTGGCTAGAGAGTGCGCATTAGTCTGCACTGATTTCTATCTTGGATGTGACACTATGCAATAGTTATCCCGTTGTGGCTCAAAGATGGGATGCCTATCAAGGATTCCTTTTATTGCCTATACTTGGCCTAATAGAGCATATTATAAAAGATTGTCTAGAGCTGTATAGATGATCATTAGTATTAGAGATGAGGTGAAAAATGTATAGTCCAAAGTAATCTGGTCTCTGAGTGAAACAACACTATTATTGCCAGCTGTATTGTGAATCTTATCTATTAAAAGGTAGTAGTTAAAGGAACATGTAACACACAAGGGGAAATTTGTGTTATGTTTAGTGCAGGTCCTAAAGTCCACAGACCATAGACTGTATTATGCGCCACCTTCAGGGCCTGAACTATGCACAACATAAAAGTTGAGATTGATTGAGTTTCAGGATGTATCAATGTAAGGCAGTATTCCCATTTGGGCAGGATATGCCGTTAATAACTAATAGATGAGGGCCCCACTTCTGGGACCTGAATCTAAGAGGATATCGAAATCCCCTTGGCCCTCTCCAGCTTGGTTATGGTCATCAAAAACAATAGAGCAGTTTGCATAATTTACATAAATTTTAATGGGAGTTGCATAAACAGAATAATACCGTAAGCTACTCTATTTCCATCCCAAGCTATGAAAACAACATAGCTTGCAGTGCTGCACTGTTTATGCCACTCTGATCAACCTCTGTGGGAGTTACATAAACTATGTAAAAAAAAAAAAATCATGTTTTCAGCTTCCTGACTACTTCTGGTGGTTGTATTTAGGACATTTGTGGTCTGGTGCCTTCGAATTTGAGATAGGTATGGGTCCCAGACTTACCCATATCTATCAATATATATGGCATCTCCTGTAAATATGCCACAAATGTCCCTCACTTACTGTATCAAATGAGAGGTTAAATGCAACTCGCCATGCATGTTAGACAATGTTATTGCTTAGACTACCTAATGGCTTGTGTACTTTTATGCCTACCAATGGTAAAAAAAAAGTTTAAAACATAAGGAAACCCCCCAAACATTTTTTGGGAGAAATTTTTGATATAATTCTGTCTCTTATTGCTAAGTAAATTCCCAATGACTGTATTGGAGTATTACCAATGCTAAAATATGCCATCACTTTATGATCGGGGAGTTATACCTGCAAAGTGCTACCTGGCCATTAAAGGAGATGTCTGTTACGGACTATTACTATTCCATCCTGCCCGAGCTGCAAAAAAATAGAGAACAAACTTTCACTTACCTTCCTACGTTCCTCCGGAGCTCCACAACAGCTGATCGGCCGGCCGGGCTGTCTTCTTCCTACTTCCCTTAGCCCGGAATGTCACACGGCGCTTCAGCCTATCACCGGCCACAGCGATGTCCCGCCTCAGCCGATGATAGGCTGAAGCGCCGTGTGACGTCCCAGGCTAAGGGAAGTAGGAAGTAGACAGCCCGGCCGACCGATCAGCTGTTACGGAGCTTCGGAGGAATGTAGGAAGGTAAGTGAAAGTTTGTTTTCTCTTTTTTTGCAGCCTGGGCAGCATGGAATAGTCCGCACCGGACATCTCCTTTTAAAGCTGATACACTGTAGATATGTGTTTATATATGTGTGTAAATATAAAAATATACACACACACGCACACACACACACAGTATATAATTTTTTTCTTTTACATTTACATATTCCAGAGTTCTACACTCTGCAGCTGTAAATCCACACAATTTTCCACAGTGGAATTATATGCAGATACGGTGCAGATTTCCTCTGGATTTTCTATGGAAAATTCACAGTGTACCCTTCCTGTGTTAAAACACCATAATAATAATACTTGTGGATCTATCTGAAATATATTTTAAACACTTTGTTGGCGAGTAATTGTAATTAAATTGTCAGCATACATGCAGATGTGTAAAGCACATTAAAGCAGACTATCCTATTTGTGTTAAATGTGTGTTAGGACTTATCATTTCATTAATGGAACACTCAGTTATTTTACAGTGATCGTACACTGCGGGATATGTTATTAGATTGTTTGTCTCTAGAATGTTGACATACACAGACATGGACCATTTCCTAGATCATGAAACAATATTTTACATGTATGCATGCTGCAGACACCAAGCTGACAACCCTTTAATGTCTGAACCATTGAGAAATCATTATCAAAGTGCATGCAGACACATCTCATACTCAGTGCTTCAGCAATGAAAGGGTTGCTGGGCGGTAGACGTTCTATGCTAATCCCCAGCCTGTGATTGGTCAGCCCAGGCAGTGATGTTGAGGTGGAACTAGTGGAAACTACACAAGCCATTTGCACCTGCGTAACGCTCCAGTGTTTGTGGCATCTTCCAGGAGACACTGCAGCACTGACCCATCCCCTCCCTCCCTCTTCCCCTGTTCCCAGCAGCTTCCAGTAGAGACCACTGCAACAGATCCAGTCCACCATGGCTGCTAATCCCGGGAATGTAAGCAGATGGCTGGAAGGTGATGTGGCTGCTCAGATGTTTCCACAGGAGGAGGGAGATTCTGCAAGAAACAGTGCTTGGGGCTCTCTGGACCAGAAAGGGGGGACCAGCAGAGCTCAGCAGGCAGAGCATCCCCCTGTTGCCATGGGGACCACATCCACAGGTAAGCAAGGTATCACACCAGACCCCCCCCCCCCCTCTCCTGCATTGTATACAGGTAGAAAATAAGTGCATTAATGATTGCTCCTACAATACTTACCTGTTTGTAAACATTTATCAAAATATTTGCAAAAGATCCTGTTTATGAAACAGTTGCCACAACCCTTTTTCAATAGATAATGTGACCCACCCCCCTTTCCTCTCGTCCATCCTCCATAGTCACTCTTTATAAATATATCAAATTGTATGCAATATAAAATAACAAATGCAGTAGACAATATTACCTAATAGTACTCAATAGTTAGGAAATGTGAAGTCATTTATAGCTTTCCCCCGACACCCTAAGAAAATCTACAATAGTTAAGCTTGAATAGTGGTTGGTAACAACATTTTGTATTATGCCATACAATGTGAGAGCATATTGTAGCGAATACTGTATCTGCAGTTTTAACAAGTATGATGCTTGCAATTGTTGCTACAAGAGTTCTCCAAGTGCTTTAATGCAAGTTCATAAACTGTTAGATGAGGAGCAGATGTGATACATGTTGTGTTACCCCCATTCTGCACACAGTAAATGCATTTGGAAAGTAGTTACTATACACATTTGCAATTTATATATAGAAAATATCACCTTGGAATTGTTACATTACATCTTCAGGCATCACAACCTATTGTTTATAAAAGTACGTAATGAGATATTTTGAGATGAAAATATCTACTGTATTTACCCCTTTTATGCACAACTGCACTTGAAAATAGGTTGCAATTCTTCTGTTAGGATATAGAGTGGTAATGTAGCATGCAACATGGAGATGCAAAAAAAAGTGTGTTTGGTACTGCTGGATTTGCAATTATTGCATTATCACTCAGTGTTCTTTTTAGGTTGTGATGTTGAATATAGTACAAGGGGTAATAATCAGCAGTTCTAACACTGTATTTATCCTTTCTTTTTCCTGAATTGGCAGAGAACGGGGACCAACATATTATTGACATTTTGAGATATCACAGGCCCTGTTCACGCTGGTATTGTGGCTTTTATTTTTGGAAACCATGATGCAATGACTGATCTGTTTGCAAAAGGATCTAAACTAAGGCAGAAGAACTTTAATAAAGTCTTTATGGGGTTGTTTTAATGGCCTGGATAGCGATTCAGACTGCAGTGTTCTTGCTGTCAAAAGTAGTGGATTTGATGATGAAGGCTCCTAATGCAGATGTGAACAGAACCAAGGAATTTAGGTTTAGTGGCCCTTTAAATCGACTTTTTACTTTGGAGCATTGACTGCCAAAAATCTCAGCGTATACATCAGTTACTGCAAAACACTGCCTGTCAAACTGTCACAGTCATTGTCTTTGAAGTGTCACTCCCATAACGCAGATAATTTCAGTAATTTGGCTACAAGAAGCATTTAGATATTAGTGTGCAAGAAAAATACAAATGATTAGAACAGGGTACTATATAGCCTGGTCTGTATTGTTACTGAGAGGGCACAGTGTTGAAAGTATTGGTGGAGTGTATTATCAAAGTAACTTGAAACAAACTGTATCCATATAGTAGTAAAGAGTCCCTTGACCCAGACCCTTCTCTAGTAACTGGAGTGGAAAGAAGCCAGAGTGAGCAGCAATACTTGGATGGCCTATTTATGCCTCATTTCCAGCAAAGGAAATTAGAAATGGCTTGCTGCATCAACCTGCAGTAACAGCTGATCGCCAGGGGATCCAGAAACAGAGCCTACCAGGATCAGTACATTTCCATTATATGGAAACCTGTATAGAGGAAGAGTTGTGTAGTTGCACATAGCAACCAATCAGATTGCTTACTTTGTTTTTTTAGAAGACTTTTTTTTTTTTATTGAACAAGCAATCCAATTGGTTGCTATAGGCAACTGGTCAAATTTTCCTATGCACAGGTCTTGGTAAATCTCCCCAATGGTTTTGCTGAACTTTGCTGACATCAAATACATCCATGTGACTGCTGCAGCTAATCACTGGCACAAGAATGCTGAAGCCTGTGATTGGCTGCAGTGGTCACACTGGTGTACGTGAGGTCATGGCTGCTGCAAAGTAAACAAAGTCCATAAAGCACTGCCAGAATATTAGCATTAAATCAGTGGGGGATTTAAAGGGGTTTTCTGGTCAAAACTTATGGATGACTTATCCTCAGGATAGGTCATCAATGTAAGAGGTACTGGCTAGAGGACAGCAATGGGATTGGGATTCTGTAGGACCCGATATAAAACTTTGGAACAAGAGGTTTTTTGACGTAAGTGGATGGGAACTGGCAGCTACAGAACGTACAGCGGGTCCAGCAAACCTATGAAAGGCCACAGGAGGCTGATGAAACGGCACCTGGGGACGATTAAATGGCACAGGGACTAATGAAACTGTGAAATCGGGGGGTGTAGTGGGGGGATGGAGCACTATGTCTGAAAGCTGTCAAAAACTTTTGCTAGAGCGAGCGGGATTAAACACATGTTGCGGGAGCGGGTGGGAGCGGAACACACATCTTGCGGTGGTAGTAAAGTAGGTAGTAAAGGTCAGAAATCCAGTGGGAGCAGGGTTAAAACAGTCCTACGCAGGGCTCTAGCACAGGCCCCCCTGCCGATCAACTGTTTGCCGAGCTGCAGCTCCAACCCCTTTATGTATGAGTTCACATCCTCAGGTACTGCCTAGCTGTAAGACAGGCTACTACTATCTCTAAAAAGTGTTTAAAATAATTTAATACAATAACAATACATAACCCAGTTTTGCTGTTGTGTTTCTACAATTGGCAGTATGTTTTTTTCTTTATAAAAAGAAATTCTGTGAAACTGCTGATGTGGGACAATATAAAAATAAGCAAAAACTGCAAGGATTCAGCATGCCCCGGAAATCACAAGTATCTGCTGCACAGAGCAAAAAAGCTTTCATGGTCAGATAAACATGCCAAAGGCTGTCCTGGCATGTTGAAAGCTGTAGTTTTGCAACAGCTGGAGGCACACTGTTTGGAAACATTGCTTTATGGTATGTGCCACATATACTGTACGATGCATTCGGTGCATGTTGGAGTACAGCAAGCCTAATGCAAACTCTGCATTTACTTTATATTTTGTGTCTTTGTTGGATCAATAGCTCACATGACTGTTTTGCACAATTGTGCCTTTTGCAAAGTCAAGCCATACTGTACAAGAGGCTTTATATTTTATATCGGCCTCCTCAACACCTACAGTGTACCATAATACTAACCCCCCTGGTAGCTACACCCCTGATATGGGCAGGGACAGTGTCATATTGATGCAGTGGGAGTTGCAGCAATCTACTGTAAATGTTTTTAATTTATACTTACAATGTAATTCTTATACTGTACACTCATTGAAAAAATATTTATGCACCCAGGTAGAAATGTTGGATTGCTGCAAAACTCAACATCTAGTTATGATAATGATTTCAGGGGTGGTCTGATTAGACATTGGGTCTTGCCACAAGACGGCGCTAAAGTGTTTGGCTTTGCCCTATAAAAAGGCTCTCTGAGGCTACTTTTGAGTAGTGTACCTATCGGTGAGATATCTCTGACTGCTAGACATGCCTGTATGGCGCGCTCAAAGATATTTGCCCAGTTGACAGACATTGAGAGGTGGCGCATCACTGGACTAAGAGAAGTAGGATGGTCATTTCAATTAATTGACCGCCATTTAGGCTGTTCTGACCAAGCTGATAGATGTTGTGAAGTGGTTACATAAAGAGCATGGGCACACAGTGAATAGGCTTTGGGCAGCTCAGACAGACCTCCAATAAAGAGGATTAATTGATCCACTGACATGCACAAGCAGCTCCTACAGTTTCCTTGTCCACCATGCATACACAGTTGGCACCTTCATTACACACTCTTGTCTCTGCATTGACCATTTCCTAGCGCTTAGCTGAAGGAAATTTGGTGTCATGCCCATTACATGTACTGTCATTGATAGACAGCCACCATCGTCTTTGTTTACAGAGTTTTTGAGAATTAGAAACATGGACTACTACACATTGAAACTGTAGCACATGAAATCCAGGTTCTGTTTTGGATCCAATGATGGTTGTGTTCAAGTATGGAGGCCTCATAGTGAGGTCTTTAAAGGGGTACTCCGGTGGGGAAATTTTTTTTTTCAAATCAACTGGTGCCAGAAAATTATATAGATTTGTAAATTACTTTACAGTCTGGCCACAGTGCTCTCTGCTGACACTCTTTTTATTAGAAAAATACAAAACTTATCAAATACAAAACACAAAGCAAGCTTAACCAGCTATAACATAAATAAATACTCTAGAACCAAAAACAAAACCTCATAAACAAAACCCTGCCTAACCGGCCAGCCCAGCTTTACTGAGATACTAAAATACTAAGATATTAAAGTATGCCCAAAATATCTAATCAAACACTCACACACTTACCGAAAATGAACATAAGAAAAATAAATAAATAAAATAGCACAACTTGGCTTGTCAAAATATAAACATAAAAGTTATCATTATCCGACTATAACTCAAAACCATCCATACTTGGGAACACGCAACAAGAAAACTAAACAGAAACGTAGCAAGCACACCTCAAAAAAAAAAAAAAAAAAAAAAATTATTATATTTTTTGTACATATACATACATACAAACAAAAACTATAATAGTAATAATAATAATAATCATCAAAATAATCATATCACACATACATTCACTTACAAAACGTCCAAATTAACTGGATCCTCTATCCGGGACTAATGAAAATACCAAAGAAAACATAAAACAGACCAAATAACTGAAATAAACTAAATAAACCACATATCAACACAGCAACTGGTCCGGCTACCATAACGCTGAAACAATATGAAACAATATAGATATAACACAATATAGGTACAAAATTACTAAATATACTATATAAATAAAATATAATATAAACAAAATATATGCACTACAGAAAACCCCTACAAAATCAATAGAAAACCCTAGGAAAAACCCTACACTAAAACTGTACCCTCACCCACACCACCCCTCCTGTACATGGGTCAGAGTCCATACCGTTCTTACAGTTCACAAAGTCCAGTCCTTAACTGACCCATGTCAGGTCCCCCAAAGATGAACACCACCACCCACAAGCACACCCTCCCCACCTAGCACTCCTCCCAACCAACTTATACACAAACTTATACAAACTGAACCACAACCCACTTTAGGCCCAAGTTTCGTCGCCTGTAAGCCCTTCATACCATATCAGCTTAAAAACAAAACAAAAAACTAGCGTGCACATGCATCAGCCCACCACCAGGGAGAAGGATGGCAGACTTGATACATTCAAAATAATTTTACACTCTTTCCCTAACTCCCCCTACAATTCTCCCTAATCCTATCCCTTCATTCAAACTAACCCTGTTCTCATCCTATCTCTGTCCCTCTGACACTGTCCCCAACCAAAATAAAGGTACTCTACCCAAAAGGTCTAGTACCTAGGGCACATCAAAGGAAAACCCTCTCCATAGGAGAGAAGCCCTACTGGTACCAAGACTGCCATACTCCAAAGACCTGATCTTCCCAAGGTCACCGGTGATGTTCCTACAGACCTCCACCTCGGAGAGGATTTTCTGTTGGGTCGACACTAAACACCGTGCATTCCACGTGTAGTACCTAACCACTAAACTGACTAAGAATAAAGTGCCCCGATCTCGGCCACCCAGGTTCCTGAATGCCCCATAAGCCCACTCCTGATAGGTAAGGCCGGCAAGTTGACTCCAGCCGATGGAAGCGCCCACCCTGTTGTAAACTCCTATATTAAAGGGACAATGAAGCAGGAAATGGTCCATGCTTTCCAGCGTGTCCCCACACTCTTCTCGGGGACATCCCCGGTCATCAGAGTTCCTACACTTCAAATTGTCCCTCACATATAGCTTCCCCTGAAAGCAGCGCCAGGCCAAGTCCCAAAACTTCTGGGGGATCCTTTTCATGTTTAAAAGGTACAACCCCACCCTCAGATCCCGACCTGGGCAGTCCCTGAGCGCCAGAGGCTTCTGGAAGTGGGTCAACAGAACCCGTTTGTCAAGGAACTGCCTTGACTGGGTCCTGATCTCCCACACTCCCAGACCCCACCGACGTATCGCCTTCAGAGTCGGGGTAGCGTAAGCCGGAAGATATCCATGGGGCGTACGGAGGTCCTTCACTTGCCCTCCTGTCTCCCATTCCTGGAAGAAAGGCCGAAACCATTCCCTACAGGAGAGTACCCACGGAGAAGCCCTCTCTGACCAGAGGTTTGAGATGTTAGCTTTCAAGAAGGTGTTGGTTAAGAACACCACAGGGTTTACCATAGATAAACCCCCTAGTCTCCTCGTGCGGTACGTAACCTCCCTCTTGACTAGGTTCATCCTGTTCCCCCATAACAGTTGGAAAAACAGGCTGTAGACCCTAGTGTAGTAAGCCTCTGGCAGGATACATACGCTGCCCAGATAGATAAACAAGGGGAGCAGGTACGATTTGATCAGGTGTACCCTTTCCCTGAGGGTCATAGACCAACCCTTCCACTGGTCCACCTTCTGAGTGGCATCCTGGAGCTTACCATCCCAGTTTTTGGTGGGATAATCATCCTGGCCGAATATGATGCCCAACACTTTTGCTGACTCTTGGGGCCCTGGAAGGGTGTCCGGGAGATCAAACGTGGGATCTCCCCCTCCCAGCCAGAGACTCTCACACTTATCCCGGTTGATCTTAGACCCGGATGCCTCCGAGTAGCGGTCCACTTCCGACATCACCACATCGACCTCCTCTCGCGAGGACACGAAAATGGTGACATCGTCAGCGTACGCCACCACTCTCTGGGCGACATCCAGCTCCGCCAGGTTCATCCCGACTCCCGCCAACGGCCCACAATCTACCCTCCGGACGAAGGGATCGATTGCGAACACGTATAATAGCGGGCTCAAAGGACAACCCTGACGGACTCCGGACCCCACCTCAAAAGAGCGGCCAGACCAACCGTTCACCAGTGGGAAACTCTCTGCCCCTGCATACAAGATCTTAAGCCAATTCACAAAAGTACTCGGTAAGCCATATCTCAGGAGGACGGACCAGAGGTACTCGTGGTTCACCCGATCAAACGCTTTGGCCTGATCCAGGGACAGCAAGTACCCCTTCCAGAAACCCGCACTACTCCTCTCCACTGCCTCCCTGACACTAAGGACCGCACTTAAGGTGCTTCGGCCTGGAACAGAGCAGTGCTGAGCTCCTGAAAGGAGCCGGGGTGCAAACTTCACCAGCCGATTAAACAGTATCTTGGCCAGAAGCTTCCTGTCCGTATTGAGAAGAGCTATGGGCCTCCAATTCTCAATACGGCTGGGATCTTTACCCTTTGATAGAAGAATCAGGGCTGACCTCCTCATTGACTTCGGCAGAGTGCCCGAGGAGAGACACTCATTGAATACCTCAGTCAAGAGGGGAGCTAAAGACTCCTTAAAGGTCCTGTACCACTCGGATGTTAAGCCATCCGGACCCGGCGACTTCTTAGGGGCGAGCCCCTCGATCGCCAGTCTCACTTCCTCTTCCCTGATTCCTTCTGCCAAAACATCAAGAGAGGGGTCTACCCCTGGCTCAGGAATGGTTTCAGCCAGGAAAGCCGACATCTTGTCTCGATCTAGATCCTTCCTCCCCAAGAGGTGCGAGTAGAAGGATCTGACGACCTCCAAGATCCCTGATCTGGACCGATTCAGAGATCCTGTACTATCAATCAGTCCTGAAATGACTTTACTACTCACTGACATCTTACAGTTTCTGTAAGGGTCGGGCGAGCGGTACTTCCCGAAATCCCTCTCAAAAACCAAAGATGCGTGCCTATCGTACTGACACCTCATCAGCAAGGATTTCACTCTGGAGATATCCTCTCGGCTACCTCCAGTCGAGACGAGAAGCTCGAGTTTCCTCCTCAGACCCTGATACAGGCGATACCTGTTCAGGGACCTGAGGCTCGAGAGCTGGCGGAAGAACCCCGCAACCCGCTTCTTGAATATCTCCCACCACTCTGACTTACTACTACATAGGCCCAGTAAAGGTACCTGACTCTGAAGAAAATCCTCAAAGGACTGTCTTATCTCCGCTTCCTCCAGGAGGGACGAATTCAGCTTCCAATAACCTTTTCCCATCCGGGGGGTCCCTGAAACATTCAGGGAAAACAAAATCATACAGTGGTCGGAGAACTCCACCTCAACCACGGACACTGCGGAAGAGACGGCTTCCTCCTTTAAATAAAACCTATCTATCCTAGACCTGCGACTACCTTGATGATAGGTGAAACCCGTGTGGCCTGAGGGGCTCCGGATGTGGGCGTCCTCTAGGCGAGCTTCTCTAGCTATGCTAATCAGTGCCACACTATCGCAAGTCAGCGGACCATTGGAGCCTCTCCTATCTTGGGACCTCGTGACATTATTGAAGTCCCCTCCAAAGATCACTTGCCGACTCGTAAAAAGAAAGGGCTTAATCCTCATAAAGAGATCTTTACGGCCCCGCTTAGTTTGTGGGGCGTAGATGTTAATGAGCCGGAGCTCTTGTCCCTTCATGAAGACATCTAAGATCAGGCACCTCCCCATTTCTAACTCAATAACCCGTCTGCATTCAACAGGAGCGGTAAAAAGGACCACCACCCCACTATACGGCTCAGCCGCAAGAGACCAGTGGGAGGGACCGCGCCTCCACTCTCTTCTGGCTTTTACCAGGGAGGCTAAATCTGACAACCTGGTCTCTTGCAGATACAAAATGTCGGCTTCAACACGGCCAAGAAAATCAAAGGCTGCGAATCTAGCCGTATCAGACTTTATGCTGGCACAGTTAATAGATGCCAGTGTCAGTGGGGTGAGTGCCGCCATCCTGGGTGATTGAGTTAGATGGCCTCACCCTTTAAACCTTCTTCCTCTCCTTCCCTCCACCCCCATCTGAATCGGAGGAAGACCCTTTGCCTCTTTTTAAACTCAGGGATATATCCATCCCAGGATCTTTACCTCCAGCATCTGGTGTTACCTCTCCCCCTGAGGAAACTGCCCCAGAGGAAGGAGGCTCGGCACCTCCTGGAGGCCGCACTGCCTCCGGACCCTCGAGAAGAGGAGGGGAGATGGTATCCCCAAGGGCCTCATATCGATTTGAAAGGACGATCAGAGGGTCAGAGACTGAGTTGTTCCTTCTATGGTCTGAGGCTACAACTGAAGAGGAGGACGGCGCTGCCTTACTCTTACCCTTCTTCCTCCTCTTCTTCTTTTCCTGGCCACCATTTACTGTCTGCCCCTCCTTCTCCTCCTCATCCACAGTTTCGGATTCAGAGGCATGACTGGAGGAAGGAGCATCTTGACATTCTTCCCTACGCAGTCTCCCTATCTCCTCATCCAGTTCGGCCCCACCCAAAGCCTCAGAGTTATTCTGACCTCCTTCTGAGCCAGTGTCTGGAGTGGGACCCCGAGCCACCCCTGGCACCTGGGCATTCTCAAGGGCCCTCTCCAACCTGCGCTTCTCCTCTCGCCTCCGCATAGAGGGGGTCTTATGTTTTTCCTTCACTGGCTTTGGTGCCCCCTCTCCTCCACTAGTCCCCTCCCCCGCTGGGGCAACCGTTAGGCTCTCCCCAGCTGGGGCGGTCACAGTGTTGGAGAACGAGCGTGGACACCGGCTGAACGGGTGACCTAAGTCACCACACAAGTTACACCGAATCTGCCCACAGGTGGCCGCCAGATGACCCACCCCACAGCAGAGGGCGCATATCTGCTGAGTGCAGTTGGCACTAAAGTGGTTTGGGTCACCACACCTGTGACACAGCCTCGGCTGCCCCTGGTAGAAGATCTGAATCCTGTCGCGTCCCAGAAAGGCGGCCGAAGGGATGTGGGTGACCGTGTTCCCTGAACGCCTGAGACGAACGGAAAACGTCCAGGCCCCAGACCATATATTGTGCTCGTCAAAGTTCTTCCGGGGGACGTCCGTCACCTCCCCGTACCTGCCCAGCCAGGTCATAATGTCATAACAAGAAAGTGACTCGTTACAGGTCAAAACGGTCACTTTCTTTACCATACTTTGGCGAGATACCGCTTTTACAGCGAAATCTCGCCATCCGGGCTCGTTTTTCATCAGCTCATAATTAGACCAAAAGAGATCTAGTCCTTCCGGCCTAACAAAGCTGACGTCAAACTCGGAGGAGCCGAAGGGGTGAATCAGGGCAAAGATGTCCCCAGCCCTGAAACCCATCTGGAAAAGAAGCTCCACCACCTTGCCCCTTTGGGGGCACGCATCTTCGCCTTTCCAGACCAAACGGGCCACATTCCTGCGACCTACCTCCTGCCCGTGTGTCTGGAGGGACCATACGGTCTCCCCATTCCTCTCTCGGAACGCTCCCAGACCATGTCTCTCCACCCAAAAAGACAGGTCCATCTCCTTTCCCTCTACCTGGAGCGTCCTTTCTCCTCTCTTTAGTGCCTCCAGGAGACGCCGTTGCAACTGACCTTCACCAGATGCAGGAGGTAAAGATCCTACTGAACCCCCAGCCGCCACACTTGCATAACTCCTGACGACCGGGGGGGCAGCCGGACCAGACACCGTCCCTACATCCCCGCCTAGGCCACCTGTACTGCCACAAAAGCCACTCTTATTCCTACCATCCACACCACTACTACTACTACTCTCATTCACACAACTACTCCTCCCATCTGCACCACTACCACTCCTCTCATTTACACCACTACCACCCCTCCTATTCACTCCACTATCACCACTCTTAATCACTTCACTGCCACTCCTCCCGATCACTCCACTACCACTCCTCCCATCTGCACCACTACCACTCCTCTCATTCACTCCACTATCACCACTCTCATTCACACCACTACCACTCCTCCCATCTGCACCACTACCACTCCTCCCATCTGCACCACTACCACTCCTCTCATTCACTCCACTATCACCACTCTCATTCACACCACTACCACTCCTCCCATCTGCACCACTACCACTCCTCCCATCTGCACCACTACCACTGCCACATACACCCCTCTCATCCACAGCACTACCACTCCCATCTTTCACACACCTTGTTTTAACATTGCTTTTATTGACAGTATTTTTTTTGGGATCAGCAGCTGCTTCACCCACTACCTCTGGGCTGGCCTGGACATGCTTTAGCTTGGCCTTTTTGTACATTCTCAGGTCGCCGGCGGCTGCCATTGTCGGCGACGCTGACTCCTCCTCCATTCGAGATGTCACCGCCGACATCACCTCCCGAAGCTGAGGCTGCCCCTCCAGGCGCACCTCCACCACTCCTCCTGCCACTGATGTGCAGGGACTCCCCTCTCTCACAGGGGAGATCCCTGCAGTGCCTGCGCCACACACTGTGCCCAACCGCACAGGCTCAGCAGCAGGTTCTGACACCTGGACGCTCCCCCCCCCTCTCAGGGGAGTGCCCCGCAGCACCGACACTACTAGCAGTGCCCAGGGGACCGCCCCCCAAGCAGAAGATCTCACCACACACCTCAGGCGCCTGGACACTCCCCCCCCCTCTCAGGGAAGTGCCCCGCAGGGCTAGTAACATTGCCCACAATACTCGGGGAACCGCTCCCCTTGCAAACTGCCGCATAACTATTGCCCACTATTAGCCTGTCCTGCTCTTCCCTACCAGCAGGACGCGTGACTGTAGCACCCGCAGCCATGTTGGATGCAGCACTGTACCCCCCGTGCTGGTCCCGTTCCACAGCAGAAGCGGGATCTGGCAGGGTGGGGGGCCCAGCAGCCTGAACCAACTTTTCAGGTGGCCCAGACTGCTGGATAGGAGAGAAAACAAACTTTATCTGCTCCTCAGCCTTTTTCTTCTTCTTCTTCTTCTTCCTCTTCCTCTCCTCAGGGCCCAGGTCCTGGCCAAAACTGAAATTTTCCAGACGGGTGGGTGACTCCTGCATCACTATGGCCCGCAGGAGCCCCCCACAGACCAGTCCACTGTCACCGCCATCATTACTGTCACTTTCCTCAGAGGTGGCTGGTAGGGCGACTTGGGCAGGGTTGATGTAATCCGCACTCGGGGTGACAGAGGTCTTAGGGGTACACGGGGTATCACACACATCCCCCTCACTCTCATCACCCTCACTGCCGCCATCTCCCTCACCACCTTCCTCCATCTTCTCCTCCGTGACACACAAGCACTCTTCCTCCCCCTGACTATCCTCTTCCTCCTTCACAGGGGTCCGCATGGTTTTATAGCGGTCTTCATTCTTTAATTTTTCTTTAAACATGCCTGCTCCCTCTACAATCAGCATTCGGGCTCTCACCACCTCCTGCTCCTCTGCCTTCAGCTCACACACCCTGGCAGCAAACTTAGCCCTCATAGCCTTGGCAGAGTTATCTGTTTGGTAGCGAGCAAACTTCAGGTCTTCCCTTATGATTTTCAGCTTTTTCCCCAGCTGCTCATATTCTACAAGATTTGCCTGCATGCGGGAACCGAAAGTAGCTAGCGACTCCCTGGGACCCTTCACCCCCCATTGCTGGGGTTCCATAGTATCAGACACAGTCCCCGAAGACATAACCATAAGCTTCTTACCGGACGCCTTGCGGTTTCCAGCGAAGGACGGGGGAGTGGGCTCCACATTACTGCGGAGCCTGCTGGATCTTCTCACCCTGTCCTTGGAATCGGCCGTAGCTCTCTCACTCCCACCCCCCTCCGGCCTAGTTCGAGGGGTGGAAGTCTGGGGCTCCATAGCAGGAGGCTCTCCCAAGGAAGCTGCCACCCTCCTGGGGAAAAGGCTGTAGGAAACACTGCTTCAATCCTCTCTCTCTGGAAGTCAGACACACCCAACAGCTGCTGTGTTCCACAGGAAGTGCTCTCAGCTGACACCTCTGTCTGTGTCAGGAACTGTCCAGAGTAGGAGCAAATTCCCATAACAAACCTATTCTGCTCTGGACAGTTCCTAACACACAGACGTGTCAGCAGAGAGCACTGTGGTCAAACTGGAAAGAACTACACAACTTTCTCTGTAGTATTACAGCAGCTGATAAGTACTGGGAGGGGTAAGATTTTTAAATAGAAGGACGGTAATTTAAATCTGTTTAAAATTTCTAGCACTAGTTGATTTAAAAATATTTGTTTTCCACTTGTTTTCCACTGGAGTTCCCATTTTATTCTGCCTTTACTGCTGTCCCAACATACAACAGCCAGTCACCTCTAGTAGTTATATGAAGGACACGTACAGCTCAATTGATATGTGCAGGACATCCTTCAGCCTCATGTGTTGCCTCTTATGGCTTCCAATTGGCAATTTTTAGCAGGATAATGCACACACAGTAAGGGCTTTTCAGGAATGTCTCAGATTGCAACACTTCTTACACCTGCCAGTTCACCAGATTTATCATCAATTCAGCATTTATGGGACCAACTGGGACACCAGCTTCAGCAACCTATCTGTGAGATTCCATACAAAACCTGTTTGCCTCCATTCCCAACCGCATTTTATATGGTATCAGGCTGCACAAGCCCAACAGGGTACTAGAGCCTCCTTTCAATTATATAGTATTTTGTCATTTAGTGTAGATTAATATTTCCACCATCGTTAGTCCACCATAAAGTACATTTTTTGCCGGTATTTGAAGGGGAGGGGAATGCTTTATTCACACCATCTCTAAATGCTATATTCAATGTATGAATTTTTAGTAAGAAATAATACATGCATTTTTATAAAGCATTTGTTTTTACAGAGGTGTTGCACGATTTTTATAAAGCTATTATATTATCAAGAGTGTCTTAATCTGTAGAAATACTGTTTGGTTTTGGATGGCAATTCAGAAGGAAAAGTGGTTATTATGTAGGGTTGTCCTCAGAATAGTTCATCAATATTAGATTGGTGGGAGTCTGACCCCTAGCACACCACACCAATCAGATGTTTGAAGGGGCCATGATGCTTTTGTGAGCAATGCAGCCTCTACAATCCAGCTTGTACTTGCAGTTTCTGTATTGTTAGTAGCATCAGGTGAATGGGACAATGCTGTATTAATTTGTACCACAGTTCCAAATAGAATAACAATTGCAAGTAAGAGCACTTGTAAGCATTGAATAGGCTGCATTGCTCACAAGTGCCCCTTCAAACAGCTGGTTGGCACAGGTACCGTAAGGCAGACCTTGCCAATCCAACATTGATGACCTATCCTTAAACGGGCACTGTCAGATGCAAAAACGTTTGATATGTTGTAAAGCATGTATAACCAATAGGTTTTGCAATTGCTTTCATTAGAAAATTTTCAGTATTTAATACTTAAAAAGCCAGTCAAAGAACTGCCCCCATCTGCCTGCTTGGACACATACTAGTCCTGCTGTGTCCATGCGTCATCACCTATGTCATGGACACATTTTCTTGATTGACAGCTGTGAGCACAGGGCTCACAGCTGGAGGAAAAATCCTCCCACTGTCAGCTTGTGTCCTGCTACTGTCAGTGAGGACAAGCTGGGAGTTATAGTTTTGCTAATACTAGGGGAGATGTGAGCAGACAGCATACTGAGGGAGGGGGCGGAGACCTGCATTGTGAGGCCACGCCCCCTCCCTTTGAGAGGAATTCAGACTAGTGCGCTAAATTAAAAGTGTAATAAAAAAAATAAAGGTGCTAGACACATAAAAATTATATGTACATGGTCAGGATTAGGTACTAAGTCATATATTAAGAAAACGTTTTTTTGTTGGATCTGATGGGTACACTTTAAGATAGGCCATGAAGTTTTAAAGTCGGGTTAACCCCTTACTAACAATTTATATCTCCTCTGCTTCATGGACGTTACAAGTGTTCTGCTGATATTTCAGCTGATGTTGTTGGCTCCTTTCCGCAAATACTGTGGTTATAAGCCTCGTTTTTCTGGACTGCAGCTAATGATTATTTTTAAATAGTTTAGTTGGTCGATTATTTGTTCAATTAATCGGATAAAACAGCAAAATGACACAAAAAGGTTTTTTTGGTGTTTACCTTTAAAGGGGTACTCCAGTGGAAAACTTTTTTTTTTTTTAATCAACTGGTGCCAAAAAGTTAAACCGATTTTGTAAATTACTTCTATTAAAAAATCTTAATCCTTCCAATACTTATTAGCTGCTGAATACTACAGAGGAAATTCTTTTCTTTTTGGAACACAGAGCTCTCTGCTGACATCACGAGCACAATGCTCTCTGCTGACATCTCTGTCCATTTTAAGAACTGTCCAGAGTAGGAGAAAATCCCCATAGCAAACATATACTGCTCTGGACAGTTCCTAAAATGGACAGAGATGTCATAAGAGAGAACTGTGGTCATGTCAGCAGAGAGCTCTGTTCCAAAAAGAAAATAATTTCCTCTGTAGTATTCAGCAGCTAATAAGTACTGGAAGGATTAAGGTTTTTTAATAGAAGTAATTTACAAATCCGTTTAACTTTTTGGCACCAGTTGATTAAAAAAAAAAAAAAGTTTTCACCAGAGTACCCCTTTAATAACTATGTACATTAGGCAAATAAAAAAAGTTAAAAACATCATTAAAAAAAGTTAATGAGTAACAGAACAAACAAACTAACTTCAAACAAGGTAGACATTCACAAAGTGTCCAAAGCAGAGCTTACACGGCCTGGAAGCACTACGGTGATGCATAAGCATTATGCAGGTAAAAAGCTATGTCTGTCAAACCTACTCATATATTTTATGTGTGCATGTGAGTAAGTTTGGTAGAAATAGCATTATATATCCCATGACAAATCCTTGTGCCTGTTGGTTAGCCACGCAGAAGCCAGTGCCACATTAGTCCTTTGTCCATATAGTCAATGCAGCGGCAGCAGGACTGCAGGAAGTACGAGGAGGCTTTTCAGAATGTTAAGGATACCATTAGCGCTAATAAGAGCAGCGGATCACTGCAGACATATGGAGCAGCGTAGCAATTCACTACTAGCAAACATCCTGGACGAGAAGCATGGATGGTTCAGTATCCTCTGCACCTGGCCACATGTTGCAGTTGGTAATAATGGTGCATTGAAGAATCCAAGAATTGAAAGAAATAGCTGTCAGTGGCAGGGACTAGTTGAACACTTTAGAAGAAGGAAAGGCATCTTGAAGGAGAAGCAGATGGAGATGGGTACAGTGGAACCAGTGGAACATAAACCGTTGCAAGATGTCAGCACCAGAACAGCACTTACTACATGGTTGACAGACCCCTTGAACAAACATGGCCAGTAACTGCAACCCTGTCAGAACCTAAAGCCAGAAAAATGGAGTGTTCTTGAGGCACTTTCTACTGTGGGGTCCGGTGAGTCTGTATGTTTTGAATATTTGGCCATGAGGTGCTTCCAATCCACTGCAACCAATCAGCTTCACAGCAGATGGAGTCAGTGATATCCTTCCAGAACAAGTCCATGATCCTGTCATTATTTCCGCTGCGCTGGACCCAAGATTTAGAAAAGAAAATTTTTTTACACCTGAGAAAAATTATAAATGTGCAGGCAAAAGTCCAGACAGAGCTGCTCGCTCTTAGAAATTAGATCATGAGGTGCAGCAGAAAACAACTTCACCACTGTATTCTAGTACCCAAAAAAAGGGAAAAAAATCTTCTTTTTTGCCCTGGAGCCATATACATTAGCATATACTTGCTATCTACTACTAGCCTTAGTATAAGCACTATTTGGCACAGATCCCTTTAAATCAACTTCCTATTAAACATAGCATCATGTGTGATACCATTTGCAGGTATGAGGTATCTCAGCCTGATATTATATATACACACATACATGAGCTGGTGTATTACTACAACGCACATACCCCTATGTGTACAGCAGTGTGTATGTAGTATATATACACTGCTATACACATGGGGGTATGTGCAGAGCATTGCACCCTAGTGTATGTACTACAGACACTAGGGTGCAATGCTCTGCACATACCGCTATACCCCTATGACAATATGAATGCGGCATTAACAGTGGCTGCATGAGCCCTGAGCACCATTATACAGTAGTATCCTGGTTTACTGGCGGCAGCAGTACGGGTGAGGTCCTCCTGGGCAGACTGCAGCTCCACGTAAAATGGAGGCACAAGTCAGTGAGTCAGTGCACAGGTGGTGGTGGGACTAGGAATTGGCTGTGGCGGTGCTGTATAGTGCTTGACTGCCCACTTCCGCACTGCAGCAGCCTCATTACCGCTGACACCCCAGACAACGGACGATTATTCGATAACTGGATTTGTCGACAATGAATCCCTTTATCTATTTCATCGATTAATAGTTGCAGCCCTATGGTTATTTATTTGATTCATAAATGTGACACTATTTTATTACCTAACAGCTTTTCACAGTATCCAAATTATTAGGATAGATTAATGCAGGAGAGAAATTTCAGCAATGTAGATTAGACTAGTGCCAGGCAGCCTCTTCTTCTGCTGCATTGCCTTGCTGTCCAATTCAGCAAGATGCCTTAATCAGTCAATGACAGCCCCAAACCCTGGTTTAAGGAGAATATATTGATACCCATTATTAAAGTGCCCATGTTTCTCTAGGACTAAGTAAAAAATACTAAATAACTACTATTTCAGATGAACATTTCATTTAATAAGCTATGGGCTGAGATTTCAACATTGAGGACAGAGGTTGCCAGACTTCTGATACGTGAGATACAGTTGGGCAAAAAAGTAGTCAGTCACCAATTGTGCAAGTTCTCCTACTTAAAAAGATGAGAGGCCTGTCATTTTCATCATAGTATACCTCAACTATGAGAGACATGATGAGGAAAAAGAAAATCCATAAAATCACATTGTCTGATTTTTAAAGAATTTATTTGCAAATTATGGTGGAAAATAAGTATTTGGTCACCTACAAACAACCAAGATTTCTGTCTCTCACAGACCTGTAACTTCTTTTTTTAAAGTCACTTCTGTCCTCCACTCATTACCTGTATTAATGGCACCTGTTTGAACTTGTTATCAGTATAAAAGACACCTGTCCACAACCTCAAACTGTCACACTCCAAACTCCACTATGGCCAAGACCAAAGAGCTGTCGAAGGACACCAGAAACAAAATTGTAGACCTACACCAGGCTGGGAAGACTGAGTCTGCTATAGGCAAGCAGCTTGGTGTAAAGAAATCAACTGAGAGAGTAATTATTAGAAAATGGAAGACAAACAAGGCCACTGATCTCCCTCGATCTGGGGCTCCATGCAAGATCTCACCCCATGGTGTCAAAATGATCACAAGAACGGTGAGCAAAATCCCAGAACCACACGGGGGGACCTAATGAATAACCTGGGACCAACATAACAAAGGCTACCATCAGTAACAAACACTACGCCGCCAGGGACTCAAATCATGTAGTGCCAGACGTGTCGTCCTGCTTAAGCCAGCACATGTTCTGGACTGTCTGAAGTTTGCTAGAGAGCATTTGGATGATACAGAAGAGGATTGGAAGAATGTCACATGGTCAGATGAAACCAAAGTAGAACCTTTTGGTAAAAACTCAACTCGTCGTGTTTGGAGGAGAAAGAATGCGGAGTTGCATCCAAAGAACACCATACCTATTGTGAAGCATGGGGGTGGAAACATCATGCTTTGGGATTGTTTTTCTGCTAAGGATCCAGGGCAACTGATATGTGTAAAGGAAAGAATGTATGGGGCCATGTATCGTTAGATTTTGAGTGAAAACCTCCTTCCATCAGCAAGAGCATTGAAGATGAAACGTGGCTGGGTCTTTCAACATGACAACGATCTTAAACAAACCACACAGGCAATGAAGGAGTGGCCTCGTAAGAAGCATTTCAAGGTCCTGGAGTGGCCTAGCCAGTCTCCATATCTCAAACTCCATAGAAAATCTTTGGAGGGAGTTGAAAGTCTGTGTTGCCCAGCGACAGATCTGCATGGAGGAATGGGCCAAAATACCAGCAACTGTGTGTGAAAACCTTGTGAAGACTTACAGAAAACATTTGACCTCTGTCATTTCCAACAAAGGGTATATAACAAAGTATTGAGATGAACTTTTGTTATTGACCAAATACTTATTTTCCACCATAATTTGCAAATAAAGTCTTTAAAAATCAGACAATGTGATTTTATGGATTTTTTTTTCTCATTATGTCTCTCATAGTTGAAGTATACCTATGATGAAAATTACAGGCCTCTCTCATCTTAAGTGGAAGAACTTGCACAATTGGTGGCTGACTACTTTTTTGCCCCACTGTTCTTTTTGTTAGGCAGGCCACCAACAAATTGGATGTGTGGAAGAAGAAATACTGAGCCTACTGTGTCTGGGAAAAAGACACTGACTATCACAGTGTGTCAGCCATTAATGCTTTATAAGTGCCTGCCTCAGATGCCCACATTTCAATCACATGTGCCCCAACAACAGTATGCCACAACCACACTAATTTGGCCCCTACCAGCACACAGGCAAACTGGATTTATGCACACCTGCTTTGTGCTACACCATGCCCCCTCCTCTGCAAGCCTGGCCCAACTAGCTAGTGTGGCAGACAATATTAAAGTTGCTTTTTTTTTTTTTTAACAAAGTGGGTGGTTGTGCAAAAACTATTTTTTTTGCATTTTTACAAGGTGCACGGATGATAACTGCCCCCATAGAGTTCTGTGGGAGCAGTAATTGCAAATGAATTAATCTGCTACACACTTTTATAATACCAGTTTACTAAGAGTATAGTAAACGTGAAAGATTGTGTCACAGACATTCCCTTCGTGTCACCCATAGCAGTGTTAATAGTATTCCTTAGCATTAAAGGGGTACTCCGGTGAAAAACAATTTTTTTAGATTAACTGGTGCCAGAAAGTTAAATTACTTCTATTTAAAAATCTGAATCCTTCCAGTAGTTATCAGCTGCTGTATGCTCCAGAGGAAGTTATTTTCTTTTTTAATTTCTTTTGTGTCTGACCACAGTGCTCTCTGCTGACACCTCTGTCTGTCTCAGGAACTGTCCAGAGCAGGATAGTTTTGCCATGGGGATTTGCTCCTGCTCTGGACAGTTCCTGACATGGGCAGAGGTGTCAGACAGAGAGGGAATTCAAAAGGAAAAAAAACTTCCTGTAGAGCATACAGCAGCTGATAAGTACTGGAAGGATTAAGATTTTTAAATAAAAGTAATTTACAAATCTGTTTAACCCCTTAAGGACCAGGCCATTTTACACCTCAGGACCAGAACGTTTTTTGCACATCTGACCACTGTCACTTTAAACATTAATAACTTTGGAATGCTTTTAGTTATCATTCTGATTCCGAGATTGTTTTTTTCGTGACATATTCTACTTTAACATAGTTGTAAAAAATTTTTGGTAACTTGCATCCATTCTTGGTGAAAAATCCCAAAATTTGATGAAAAATTAAAAAAAATTTGCATTTTTCTAACTTTGAAGCTCTCTGCTTCACAGGAATAGCAGCAAAGTGAAGGAGAAAATTCACAATCTTCATTTTTTACACTCGTATGTTCTTGTAGACCCAATTTTTGAATTTTTACAAGGGGTAAAAGGAGAAAATGTATACTTATATTTGTAGCCCAATTTCTCTCGAGTAAGCACATACCTCATATGTCTATGTAAATTGTTCGGCGGGTGCAGTAGAGGGCTCAGAAGGGAAGGAGCGACAAGGGGATTTTGGAGAGTACGTTTTTCTGAAATGGTTTTTGGGGGGCATGTTGCATTTAGGAAGCCCCTATGGTGCCAGAACAGCAAAAAAATAAACACATGCCATACCATTTTGGAAACTAGACCCCTTGAGGAACGTAACAAGGAATTAAGTGAGCCTTAATACACCACAGGTGTTTCACGAATTTTGCATATGTAAAATAAAAAAAAATGTTCACTAAAATGTGTTTCCCCCCCAAATTTCACATTTTTGCAAGGGTTAATAGCAGAAAAGACCCCCCAAAATTTGTAACCCCATCTCTTCTGAGTATGGAGGTACCCCATAAGTTGACCTGAAGTGCACTACAGGTGAACTACAATGCTCAGAAGAGAAGGAGTCATATTTGGCTTTTTGAGAGCAAATTTTGCTCGGGGGGCATGTCTCATTTAGGAAGCCCCTATGGTGCCAGAACAGCAAAAAAAAAAAAAACACATGGCATACCATTTTGGAAACTAGACCCCTTGAGGAATGTAACAAGGAATAAAGCGAGCCTTAATACCCCACAGGGGTTTCACGACTTTTGCATATGTAAAAAAAAAAAATTCACATTTTTTGCAAGGGTTAATAGCAGAAAAGACCCCCCAAAATTTGTAACCCCATCTCTTCGGAGTATGGAAATACCCCATGTGTGGACGTCAAGTGCTCTGCTGGCGCACTACAATGCTCAGAAGAGAAGGAGCGCCATTGAGCTTTTGGGAAAAAAATTGTTTGGAATGGAAGTCAGGGGCCATGTGCGTTTACGAAGCCCCCCCGTGGTGCCAGAACAGTGGAACCCCCCACATGTGACCCTATTTTGGAAACTACACCCCTCACAGAATTTAATAAGGGGTACAGTGAGTATTTACACCCCACTGGCATTTGACAGATCTTTGAAACAGTGGGCTGTGCAAATGAAAAATAAAATTTTTCATTTTCACGGACCACTGTTCCAAAAATCTGTCAGACACCTGTGGGGCGTAAATGCTCACTGTACCCCTTATTACATTCCGTGAGGGGTGTAGTTTCCAAAATGGGGTCACATGTGGGTATTTTTTTTTGGGGGGGTTTATGTCAGAACCGCTGTAAAATCAGCCACCCCTGTGCAAATCATTTAGACCTCAAATGTACATGGTGCGCTCTCACTCCTGAGCCTTGTTGTGCGCCCGCAGAGCATTTTACGCCTAGATATGGGGTATTTCTGTACTCAGGAGAAATTGTTACAAATTTTGGGGGTCTTTTTTTCCTTTTAACGCTTGTGAAAATAAAAAGTAAAGGGCAACACCGGCATGTTAGTGTAATTTTTTTAAATTTTTTTACACGAACAAGTTGGTGTCGCCCCAACTTTTCCTTTTCATAAGGGGTAAAAGGAGAAAAAGCTCCCCAAAATTTGTAGTGCAATTTCTCCCGAGTACGGAGATACCCCATAAGTGGCCCTAAACTGTATCCTTGAAATACGACAGGGCTCTGAAGTGAGAGTGCCATGCGCATTTGAGGACTAAATTAGGGATTGCACAGGGGTGGACATAGGGGTATTCTATGCCAGTGATTCCCAAACAGGGTGCCTCCAGCTGTTGCTAAATTCCCAGCATGCCTGGACAGTCAGTGGCTGTCCGGAAATGCTGGGAGTTGATGTTTTGCAACAGCTGGAGGCTCCGTTTTGGAAACACTGCCATACAATATGTTTTTCATTTTTATTGGGGGGGACAGTGTAAGGGGGTGTATATGTAGTGTTTTACCCTTTATTATGTGGTAGTGTAGTGTTTTTAGGGTACATTCGCACTGGCGGGTTACGGTGAGTTTCTCGCTAGAAGTTTGAGCTGCGGCGAAAAATTTGCCGCAGCCCAAACTTGAAGCAGGAAACTTACTGTAAACCCGCCCGTGTGAATGTACCCTGTACGTTCACATGGGGGGGCAAACCTCCAGCGGTTTCAAAACTACAACTCCCAGCATGTACTGACAGACCGTGCATGCTGGGAGTTGTAGTTTTGCAACAGCTGGAGGCACACTGGTTGGAAAACCTTCAGTTAGGTTCTGTTACCTAACTCAGTATTTTCTAACCAGTGTGCCTCCAGCTGTTGCAAAACTACAACTCCCAGCATGTACTGATCGCCGAAGGGTAGTTATGCAATAGCTGGAGGTACGCAACTACAACTCCCAGCATGCCAAGACAGCTGATTGCTGTTTGGACAGGCTGGGATTTGCAGTTTTGCATCTGGAGGGCTACAGTTTTAGAGAACACTGCAAAGTGATCTCCAAACTGTGGTCCTCCAGCTGTTGCAAAACTACAATTCCCAGCATGCCCTGACAGCAAACAGTTGTTTGAGCATGCTAGGAGTTGTAGTTTTGCAAGATCTGGAGGGCTACAGTTCAGGAACCACTATATAGTGGTCTCAAACTGTAGCCCTCCAGCTGTTGCAAAACTACATATTCCAGCATGCCCAAACAGCTGTCTGGGCATGCTGGGAGTTGTAGTTTTGCAACATCTGGAGGGTTACAGTTAGAGACCACTGTATAATGGTCTCAAACTGTACCCTCCAGATGTTGCTAGGCAACTCACCGGCTTCCGTCGGATCCAGCCGCACGTCATCGCCGCCCGCCGATCTCTGTCGCCCGCAGCCTCCGTCGCCCGCCCGGATCGGTAAGTGGATCTTCGGCGCCGGTCCCCGTCGTTTCCCCGTCCTGCCGCGCCTATTGTGGGTGGGCAGGACGGGGAAAAGGAAAGTAAACCCCCGCCCCCGATCTGCTATTGGTGGTCGCGTCTAGACCACCAATAGCAGGGATAGGAGGGGTGGCACTCGTGCCACCTCACTCCTATGCCTTCAGGGGGATCGTGGGTGTCTTAGACACCCGCGATCCGCCTTACATTCCGGGTCACTATAGACTTCACTTGCGATTTTCCGCGATCGCCGACATGGGGGGGGTCTGATAACCCCCCCTGGGCATTTGCTCGGGATGCCTGCTGAATGATTTCAGCAGGCATCCCGCTCCGATCCCTGCCCGGCGCACGGCGGGGACTAGAACTGCCCATGACGTAAATGTACGTCCCTGGTCTTTAAGACCCAGGGTGTCGGGACGTACCGTTACGTCATGGGTCCTGTAGGGGTTAATGTTCTGGCACCAGTTGATTTAAAAAAAATAAGTTTTTCACTGGAGTACCCCTTTAAGGTAAGGTGCCAAGCTGGTGCGCTCAGCACTATTTCCTGTTTGCAGTAATGATGATGAGTTTTATTCTTCTAGTGCTAATTGGTCATTTAAAGCTTGATAGATAACCTAAATTTACATGCGCCGTTAATTGTATAAAGCTCCATGTTCTCGCTTCAGCCCCATTATTAGTCTACAGATGTAGTGTTACACCATCATTTACAGACAATATATCTTCCAAATGACATACAAACATGAACCTTCAGGAGTGTAGGTAACAAATAAAGAAGTTGGAATAATGTTGGGTGTGGTAGTTAAGCTATAAGGGGTTCAGAGGTTGCAGTTAACCCCTTAAGGACCCAGCCAATTTTCACTGTAGGACCCAGCCATTTTTTGAACATCTGACCACTGTCACTTTAAGCATTAATAACTCTGGGATGTTTTTACCTTTCATTCTGATTCCGAGATTGATTTTTCGTCACATATTCTACTTTATGTTAGTGGTAAAATTTTGTCGATACTTCGATAGTTTCTTGGTGAAAAATTCCAAAATTTGATGAAAAAATTGAACATTTTGCATGTTTTTTTTACTTTGAAGCTCTCTGCTTACAAGGAAAATGAATATTCCAAATAAATTATATAATGATTCACATATACAACAAGTCTACTTTACTTTATAATTGCATCATAAAGTTGACATGTTTTTAGTTTTGGAAGACATCAAAATCGAAATTTTTCAGGGGCCAGTTCTGTTTTGAAGGGGATTTGAAGGGTCTTCTTATTAGAAATACCCCACAAATGACCCCATTATAAAAACTGCACCCCTCAAAGTATTCAAAAGGACATTCAAAAGGTTTGTTAACCCTTTAGGTGTTTCACAGGAATAGCAGCAAATTGAAGGAGAAAATTCAAAATCTTCATTTTTTACACTCGCATGTTCTTGTAGACCCAGTTTTTGAATTTTTACAAGGGGTAAAAGGAGAGAAATCTTCCTAAAATGTGTAACCCAATTTCTCTCGAGTTAGGAAATACCTCATATGTGTATGTCAAGTGTTCGGTGGGCGCAGTAGAGGGCTCAGAAGGGAAGGAGCGACAGTGGGATTTTGGAGAGTGAGTTTTTCTGAAATGGTTTTTGTGGGGCATGTCGCATTTAGGAAGCCCCTATGGTGCCAAAACGGCAAAAAAAAAAACACATGGCATACTATTTTGGAAACTACACCCCTCAAGGCACGTAACAAGGGGTCCAGTGAGCCTTAACACCCCATAGGTGTTTTACAACTTTTTGTTAAAGTTGTATGTGTAAATAATTTTTTTTTTCACTAAAATGCTAGTTTCCCCCCAAATTTTTAATTTTTACAAGGGATAATAGGACAAAATGTCCCCCAAAATTTGTAACCCCATCTCTTCTGAGTATGGAAATACCCCATATGTGGGCGTCAAGTGCTCTGGTGGCGCAGTAGAATGCTCAGAAGAGAAGGAGTCACATTTGGCTTTTGAAAAGTGAATTTTGCTGAAATGGTTTTTGGAGGGAATGTTGCATTTAGGAAGCCCCTATGGTGCCAGGACAGCAGAAGAAAAAAACCCACATGGCATAATATTTTGGAAACTACACCCCTCAAGGAACGCAACAAGGGGTACAGTGAGCCTTAACACCTCACAGGTGTTTGACGACTTTTTGTTAAATTCGGATGTGTAAATGAAAAAAAAAAAATGTTCACTGAAATGCTGGTTTTCCCCCAAATTTTACATTTTTAGAAGGGGTAATAGGAGAAAATGACCCCCAAAATTTGTAACCCCATTTCTTTTGAGTGTGGAAATACCCAATGTGTGGATGTCAAGTGCTCTGCTGTGCGCCTACAATGCTCAGAAGAGGAGGAGCGCCATTCATCTTTTGGAGACAGAATTTGGTTGGAATAGAAGTCAGGGGCCATGTGCGTTTACAAAGCCCCCCGTGGTGCCAGAACAGTCGAACCCCCCCCCCCCCACATGTGACCCCATTTTGGAAACTACACCCCTCACAGAATTTAATAAGGGGTGCAGTTGGTATTTATACCCCACTGGCGTTCAACAGATCTTTGGAACAGTGGGCTGTGCAAATGAAAAATTTAAGATTTTCCTAGTATGATGACGGAAAATATAGATTTTATAAAGACAGGAGGCGAGTATCAAATACAAAGTCTTTCTTTATTTAGCTCAATAGCAGAAAGAAATGTACTGTAAATTCAATACTGATAGAAAAAAGAGAGGGATGCAGGTCCCTTAGCAACTGACCGCATCCCTCCTCCCACAATTCCACCAATCACATCCGACCTTGCTCCATAAAACCTGGCTCTGGCTCCACCTCCTCTTCTTTCTTGCTGCCAGAACCCACGGAACAGAGACCTGCCCAAGCATAAGTCCTCAGTACAGAAACCGCATTCCACATCTTGAGAAGGCCGGAGTACCCCAACTGAACTCGAAGAATCTCTTCCACGAACACGGAAGTCGTCAACCATCAGAACACGAACCATTCAACCACCACGACAAATCTTCTCAATATCCTGCAACACAGAAACATAAACCATGACAGGGTGGGTAGTAAAAATCGGCAGGGATGATACTCGCCTCCTGTCTTTATAAAATCTATATTTTCCGTCATCTTACTAGAAAAATCTTAAATTGTATGGCAGACAGGAGGCTCGTATCAAATGCAAGTTCAAAGCAACAACATAAAACAATGAAACCAACATCTCCTAATATAGACATCGCAACTTGCGGTTCAGGTCTAAAATAAAAGGTCCTGAAGGTATCTTCAGACGACCAATCCGCCACTTTCAAAATATCCGACAACGAACCTCCCGCCTTAGTGGCCATGGCTCATCTAGCAGAGTGTGCCTGAAAAAGCGACACATCCACACCTGCCAAAGCCATAGTCTCTCGTACCCAACGCGAAAGCGTCGGAGAAGAAACCGGCAAAAACTGCGCCGAAAAAGAAATCAGCAATTATGAACATCGTGGAGAACGAGACGATTGCGTCCTGTTCTCGTATTCCCGTAAACAGCGCACCACACACAGTTTGGGGTGCGAAGGAAACAACGGGTAAAACACATTGCGTAGATTCGTCTTTGTACGTCGAGCAACCGTAAACTGGGCCCCTTGAGGAGTAAACTGTCTCCTGGAGATGTCCAACGCATGTACATCAGAGACGCGCTTAATGGAAACCAGGCATAACAGCACTGTCAGCTTGAAAGATAGCAACTTAAGTGACAGCACATCGTTGTCTTCCCAAGAGGAAAACAAGCACAGAACCAACGACATCCCAGGTGGCTATATAACGAGGAGCTGGAGGGCGCCTAAACTTGATACCCTTTAAAAGGCGGCAAACCAACGGATGCTGCCCAATCGCCACTCCGTCCGATGGGACGTGTTGAGACGAAATCGCCGACCTATAGACATTAATGGTTCTATAGGCTTTACCAGCCTCAAATGCCTCAGACAAATAGTTCAGTACTCCGGATACAGGGGCCTGAATGGGATCCATCTGCCGTTGTGAGCACCAATGAACCCATAATCCCCAGGTAGATCGGTAAGCCGATCTGGTACCCGGGGCCCAAGCCTCACGCATGAGTTCTCGAGCAGATCGTGATAACTCCGTATCAGATCCTGCTGACCCGATATTAACCAGACCACTAAGGGTAACTGACCCGATAATACCAACGGGTGCGGATCCCCCGCCGGATTCAGAAGAAGATCGGAGAGCAGCGGACACACCCGCGGACAATCTAAGGTCATCCCCAAAATCTGAGGGAACCACGACTGGGTCGGCCACCACGGCGTAATCAACACCATTGTGGCTTCCTGCGCCCCCGCCTGCCATAAAACCCGGAGTATCATGGCGAACGATGGGAACGCATACAGCGTGCCCTGGGGCCACGTCTGACGGAACGCATCCATCGCTACAGCCTCCGGGTCCGGTCTCCAACTGAAGAACCGGCGAAGTTTGCGATTGAGACGAGATGCAAACAGATCCAGTCAGAGGACACAGCAGCACCGAGGTATACAGTATCTACCCCGGTACCAAAGAATATATATTGCACAATAGGATATACAAATATATAGGAAGCTACATACAGAAGAATGAGGGATAAAAGAGGGGAAAAACTGAACAATTCAGTCAATCCCAGACAATAAAAGAGAACAAAAATACACCGTAATTAAGGACTGTTACTTATCTGATCTATTGAGCAGAAAGAAAGAGGAGGAGGTGGAGCCAGAGCCAGGTCGGATGTGATTGGTGGAATTGTGGGAGGAGGGATGCGGTCAGTTGCTAAGGGACCTGCATCCCTCTCTTTTTTTCTTTCAGTATTGAATTTACAGTACATTTCTTTCTGCTATTGAGCTAAATAAAGAAAGACTTTGCATTTGATACGAGCCTCCTGTCTGCCATAAAATTAAATTTTTCATTTTCACGGACCACTGTTCCAAAAATCTGTCAGACACCTGTGGGGCATAAATGCTAATTTTACCCCTTATTACATTACGTGAGGGGTGTAGTTTCCAAAATGGGTCACGTGGGGGGGGGGGGGTACATTGTTCTGGCACTATGGGGGCTTTGTAAACACACGTGGCCTTTAATTTTCTCTTCAAAATCCCAATGGCGCTGCTTCTCTTCTGAGCATTGTAGTGCGCCAGCAGAGTACTTTACATCCGCATATGGGGTATGTTCTTACTCAGAAGAAATAGGGTTACAAATTTTGGGGGGCTTTTTTCCTATTTTTCCGTGTGAAAATGAAAAATTTAGGGTAACACCAGCATTTTAGTGAATTTTATTTATTTTTTTTTCATTTTTCCATCCAACTTTGAAAAATTTTCATTAAACACCTGTGGAGTGTTCAGGCTCACTATACCCCTTGTTACGTTCCGTGAGGGGTGTAGTTTCCAAAATGGGGTCACATGTGGGTATTTCTTTTTTTGCGTTTATGGCAGAACCACTGTACAATCAGCCACCCCTGTGCAAATCACCAATTTAGGCTTCAAATGTAAATGGTGTGCTCTCACTCCTGAGCCATGTTGTGCGCCCGCAGACCATTTTACCCACATCTGGGGTATTTCCGTACGCAGGAGAAATTGCGTTACAAATTTTGGGGGTCTTTTTTTCCTTTTAACAATTGTGAAAATAAAGTATGGGGCAACACCAGCATGTTAGTGTAAAATGTTTAATTTTTTTACACTAACAGGCTGGTGTAGCCCCCAACTTTTCCTTTTCATAAGGGGTAAAAGGAGAAAAAGCCCCCCAAAATTTGTAGTGAAATTTCTCCCGAGTATGAAAATACCCCATATGGGGCCCTAAACTGTTTCCTCGAAATGTGACAGGGCTCCGAAGTGAGAGAGCGCCATGCGCATTTGAGGACTAAATTAGGGGTTGCATAGGGGTGGACATAGGGGTATTCTACACCAGTGATTCCCAAACAGGGTGCCTCCAGCTGTTGCTAAACTCCCAGCATGCCTGGACAGTCAGTGGCTGTCCGTAAATTCTGGGAGTTGTTGTTTTGCAACAGCTGGATGCTCAGTTTTGGAAACACTGCTGTACAATAGGTTTTTCATTTTTATTGGGGGGACAGTGTAAGGGGTGTATATGTAGTGTTTTACCCTTTATTTTGTGTTAGTGTAGTGAAGTGTTTTTAGGATACATTCACACTGGCGCAGCTCATACTTGAAGCAGGAAATTTACTGTAAACCTGCCCATGTGAATGTACCCTGTACGTTCACATGGAGGGACAAACCTCCAGCTGTTTCAAAACTGCAACTCCCAGCATGCACTGACAGACCATGCATGCTGGGAGTTGTAGTTTTGCCACAGCTGGAGGCACACTGGTTGGAAAACCTTCAGTTAGGTTCTGTTACCTAACTCAGTATTTTCCAACCAGTGTGCCTATAGCTGTTGCAAAACTACAACTCCCAGCATGTACTGATGCTGGGAGATGTAGTTATTCAATAGCTGGAGGTACGCAACTACAACTTCCAGCATGCTGAGACAGCTGTTTCCTGTTTGGGCATGCTGGGATTTGCAGTTTTGCAACATCTGGAGGGCTACAGTTAGAGACCAGTGCACAGTGATCTGTGGACCTCCAGATGTTGCAAAACTACAAATCCCAGCATGCACAGACAGCACACTGCTGTGTGGACATGCTAGGAGTTGTAGTTTTGCAAGATCTAGAGGGCAGTATAGGGATCACTGTGCTGTGGTCTCTAAACTGTAGACCTCCAGCTGTTGCAAAACTGCAAGTCCCAGCATGCCCAAACAGCTGTCTGGGCATGCTGGGAGTTGTAGTTTTGCAACATCTGGAGGGTGTGGCAAGGAAAGGGTGTATTTCCTTGGCTCACCCTGCAGAAGCTCTCACCTGCTTCTTAAGTAATGAGGCAGGAAGGAAGGGAAGTGTATATGAGATGGAGACTCAGTCTAATCTAGGCTCTTCCTAGGAGACAGCATGTGGGCTGTAGGGAAGAGACAGAGCCTGCTGAGGAGTACACAGCCCGAGCTATGAGAGGTTCAAAGAGACTGCCATGAATTGTGAGTAGAAGGTTGCAGGGGACATATGTTTAACTGGCTGAGGGAAGCTCAGCGGTTGTTAGTCAGGACAAGCTGATCTGTTTAGGCAGTGACCAGACGGTCTAGGATTTTGTTTTGTTCCTGCTTTTTGTTTATTTCTTTCCCTGCAACCTGTCTAATAAAACTGGCAAGGTGCCAGATTTGCATTACAAGCGTTTGTTTGCTGGTTTATTGAGAAGAAACGCATCCTGTAGCGTGGTCCAGGACGATCCCAGAGCTAATCCCCAAGACGGATCGTCACAAGGGCTACAGTCTCAGACTGTAACCCTCCAGATGTTGCTAGGCAACTTACCGGCTTCTGTCGGATCCAGGGAGCCATCCTCTTCTGCCGCACGACATCGCTGCCCTTGCCGATCACTGAAGCCGATCCCGTCCCACAGCTGTTGCCGACGGGTAAGTGGATCTTCGGCGCCGGTCCTCCGTCGTTTCCACGTCCTGCCCCACCTATTGTGGGTGGGCAGAACGGGGAAAATTAACGTTAACCCCCCCCCCCCGCCCCGATCTGCTATTGGTGGTCGCGTCTAGACCACCAATAGTAGGGATAGGATGGGTGGCACCCCTGCCACCTCACTCCTATCCCTTCAGGGGGATCTTGGGTGTCTTAGACAACCGCGATCCCCCTTATATTCCGGGTCACCATAGACCCGTATGACCCGGAATCGGCGCAAATCGCAAGTGTGAATTCACTTGCGATTTGTGCCGATCGCCGACATGGGGGGGGTCTGATGACCCCCCTGGGCATTTACGCGTGGTGCCTGCTGATCGACATCAGTAGTCACCCCTTTCCCCGCCCGGTGCTTGGCGGGGACCGAAATTCCCACAGGCGTACAGGTACGCCCTGGGTCCTTAAGACCCAGGTACACAGGGCGTATCCATATGCCCTAGGTCCTGTACGGGTTAAAGTTCAATAAATCGCAGTAACATTTTCCGGACCTGGAACTCTGGACTACCTCATTTCAAACTTCTCCAGGGAATTGGAACACAAACAGAATGATATTTACAAGACTAAGGGCTAGTTCACATATAAAATGGATCAGAAAAGATATAGAATTAGCATTTATTTTCTGTGGAATTTAGCGCAGAAAGGAGTTGACTTAAAGGAGTACTCCAGTGCAATAAATGTTACCCCCTATCCAAACGATAGGGGATAAGTTTTAGATTGCTGGGCGTCCGACCACTGGGATCCCTGTGATCTCCTGGACGACACCCCGGCAGTCCCCAGGAAGGGGAAGTTCCAACCCCTACAGAAAGCAGCAGTGAACACTCCCCCTCAATGTTTCTCTATGGGATACATGGAGGGGCGTGTTGGCCACCGCTTCGTGTTGGAGTCGACATGTTCTCTTTCCTGGGGACTTCCGGGGTGTCGAGCGGGGGATGCCCCCTATCCTTTGCATCTCATTGAATATAATCGTATTGTTATGCAAGGTGGATCCACCCAGAAATTGTAGCAAATTCTGCCTTGATTTTCCATGGTTGGAACATGCTCTAAATTAATTGATGGCCAATTCACACAAAAGTTAATCTTGTTTCTCTAGCCTTGTATCTAAATACCCTGTCCAAGGCAGAGTGGTTTGTTTGCACCCCTGGCACAGAAAGCACATTTTAAAGGAGTCCAAAGAACCCTTTTATACATAAGACTAGCAGTAGTGGTCTGGAAGTTTGTGTGTCATATTAATATTTTAGTTGTAAATAGAGCTATTTTATTATACAAATGAGTTTTTTCCAGTCAATATAATAATAACTCACATAGTATGAAGATATTACAGTTGGGGGTTTATACTGGACAACTAGCTAGTAATTCTTTTTGCATTGTATTAAGAGGACGACAGCGGAGGACGGGAGTGGGATACCGGGGGGGAGCAACTGTAGATAAGTCCAGTTTGTATTTTTAAATGCTGGAATTCTGCAATTTTTTTTTTACTTCTATCCCAGACTACCCCTTTAAGGAGAGATTCTTTCAAAATTGACAGTTTATAAAAAGATGACTAGACAAAATATATAAATATGGGGTTTAGTTTTGAGTTTGTGGCTTGGGCAATCTAAATGGTATTTACGCTATTACAGATACAGTGTGCACATAATTGAACCTTTGACCCTTGCATTCCTGAATCCTTGAACCTTAGTTTAAAAGGGATTCTCTGCTTTGGACAGTCCATACGTGTGAGTAAAAGGGTTCCTTTACAATAAGTTGATAGGCCCCCAATGATCAACCATTACTTCTGGGGATACCCAGAGTTTAATTTCCCTGCAGCGCCATCCCAAAGGGAATAAAGCATTACACAGTGTCCTTTTAAATCAGTGGGGTACCTGTGTAATGCCAGACAGTACCCTGAAGAGGAGACCCCACTCTATTGATTCCCTAATCTATCTATATATATATATATAAAACTCAACATGTGTGTGTGTGTGTGTATGTATGTTCCACAAAAACTTCCAAACGGCTAAAGATATGAACATGAAACTTGGCACACATGTTACTTATATGTCAACAACAAACATAGGATAGGTAATTTAACCCTTACTCACCCCCATTTGCCAGGGGCGGAGTTTGTTTAAAGTCCCATACAAGTCTATGGAAAATATGTTACTGCATAACTTCCAAAAGGCTGGAGATATTTTGATAATACTCGGTTACATGTTACTTATATGTCCACTTAAAATATAGGATAGTTAATTTAACCCTTTACTACCCCCATTTGTGAGGGTCAGGGTTTTTGTTTAAAGTCCCATGCAAATCAATGGGAAATCTCACATAACTTCTGTACAGCTGGAGATATTTCAATACCTGGTACACATATTACAGGTCCGGATATGAGGACGGGATGGGAGGTCGGGATAGGAGGTCGGGATAGGAGGTCGGGATAGGAGGACGGGAGGTGGAGATAGGAGGACGGGATAGGAGGTGGAGATAGGACGACGGGATAGGAGGACGGGATATGGGGTTGGGATATGACAACAATATATGGGGATGGGATTTGAAGTCAAAAGCTTCCTCCTTTTGTTGATTTTCCTCCCAAACAAGGATGAGGAAGGAAAAACCGGGCAACGCCGGGTGTTCAGCTAGTAGTGTATATAAAATCTATATTGGACAACCCCTTCATGTTATCTTCATTGAATTATAATACAAATTATTGCAAGTGGTAGTTACCCTTTAACCCCTTAACGACGCAGGACGTATATTTACATCCTGCGCCAGCTCCCGCGATATGAAGTGGGATCGCGCCGCGATCCCGCATCATATCGCGTCGGTCCCGGCGCTCATCAACAGCCGGGACCCGCGGCTATTACCACACATCGCCGATCGCGGCGATGTGCGGTATTAACCCTTTAGAAGCGGCGGTCAAAGCTGACCGCCGCTTCTAAAGTGAAAGTGACCCGGCTGCTCAGTCGGGCTGTTCGGGACCGCCGCGGTGAAATCGCGGCATCCCGAACAGCTGACAGGACACCGGGAGGGCCCTTACCTGCCTCCTCGGTGTCCGATCGGCGAATGACTGCTCCGTGCCTGAGATCCAGGCAGGAGCAGTCAAGCGCCGATAACACTGATCACAGGCGTGTTAATACACGCCAGTGATCAGCATAGGAGATCAGTGTGTGCAGTGTTATAGGTCCCTATGGGACCTATAACACTGCAAAAAAAAAAGTAAAAAAAAAAAAAAGTGTTAATAAAGGTCATTTAACCCCTTCCCTAATAAGTTTGAATCACCCCTTTTCCCATAATAAAACAGTGTAAAAAAATAAATAAATAAACATATGTGGTATCGCCGCGTGCGTAAATGTCCGAACTATAAAAATATATCATTAATTAAACCGCACGGTCAATGGCGTACGCGCAAAAATATTCCAAAGTCCAAAAAAGCGTATTTTGGTCACTTTTTATACCATTAAAAAATGAATAAAAAGTGATCAAAAAGTCCGATCAAAACAAAAATCATACCGATAAAAACTTCAGATCACGGCGCAAAAAATGAGTCCTCATACCGCCCTGTACGTGGAAAAATAAAAAAGTTATAGGGGTCAGAAGATGACCTTTTTAAACGTATAAATTTTCCTGCATGTAGTTATGATTTTTTCCAGAAGTGCGACAAAATCAAACCTATATAAGTAGGGTATCATTTTAACCGTATGGACCTACAGAATAATAAGGTGTAATTTTTACCGAAATATGCACTGCGTAGAAATGGAAGCCCCCAAAAGTTACAAAATGGCGTTTTTTCTTCGATTTTGTCGCACAATGATTTTTTTTTCGTTTCGCCGTGCATTTTTGGGTAAAATGACTAATGTCACTGCAAAGTAGAATTGGCGACGCATAAAATAAGCCATAATATGGATTTTTAGGTGGAAAATTGAAAGGGTTATGATTTTTAACAGGTAAGGAGGAAAAAACGAAAGTGCAAAAACTGAAAAACCCTGAGTCCTTAAGGGGTTAAAGGGGTACTCCCGTGGAAAACTTTTTTTTTTTTTTTTTTTAAATCAACTGGTGCCAGAAAGTTAAACAGAATTGTAAATTACTTCTATTAAAAAATCTTAATCCTTCCTATACATTTTATGGGCTGTATACTACAGAGGAAATGCTTTTCTTTTTGGATTTCTCTGATGTCACGACCACAATGCTCTCTGCTGACCTCTTCTGTAGATTTTAGGAACTCTCCAGAGCAGCATATGTTTGCTATGGGGATTTTCTCCTGCTCTGGACAGTTCCAAAAATAGACAGCAGAGGTCAGCAGAGAGCACTGTGGTCGTGACAGAAGAGAAATCCAAAAATAAAAGCATTTCTTCTGTAGTATATAGCCCCTAAAAAGTACTGGAAGGATTAAGATTTTTTTAATAGAAGTAATTTACAAATCTGTTTATTTTTCTGGCACCAGTTGATTTAAGAAAAAAAAGTTTTCCACCGGAGTAACCCTTTAATGTTCTCCATGTTAATTTTTCTTTTTGATGTTTGAAACAGTCATCTCTTTTTACCTGTAATTATGTCTCATTCTTTGGTTCTGGGAATGATGCTTAGCTCCATTTATCATTACATGTAAGTGCTTGAGATTCAAGAGCCACACCTGTTAATTTTACAGTAGTCATTATCAAAAATAGTATATTCCTGTATATAAACTAGAGATGAACATTCACTAGAACAGCATTTGTACTATGCTGAATGTAAGATAAAAAATCTAAGTCAAGAATTCTTTTTTTAGAGGGGTACTCCGGTGGAAAACTTTTATTTTATTTTTTTAAATCAACTGGTGCCAGAAAGTTAAACCGATTTGTAAATTACTTCTATTAAAATATCTTAATCCTTCCAGTACTTATTAGATGCTGAATACTACAGAGGAAATTATTTTCTTTTTGGAACACAGAGCGGTCTGCTTTCATTACGAGCACAGTGCTCTCTGCTGACATCTCTGTCAATTATAAGAACTGTCCAGAGTAGGAGAAAATCCCCATAGCAAAAATGCTGCTCTGGACAGTTCCTAAAATGGACAGAGATGTCAGCAGAGAGCACTGTGCTCATGATGTCAGCAGAGAGCTCTGTGTTCCAAAAAGAAAAGAATTTCCTCTGTAGTATTCAGCAGCTAATAAGTACTGGACGGATTAAGATTTTTTAATAGAAGTAATTTACAAATCTGATTAACTTTCTGGCACATGTTGATAAAAAAATAAAAATAAAATTCCACCGGAGTACCCCTTAAATTGTCCTTTCCTTTAGGCACATGGCTCCCTTGAGAACTGCTGCTTTTCTCTTGGCCAAGTTCCTACAAATGATTAAAATCTAGGGGTTGCCATGCAGTGGTGAACTGCCCAGTGCATTGTACAGTATACATATTCCCTTTTTAGTCTCTTTAATATCAGAAATTTCTCCAATATTTGGATGTCCAGCTGTGGCAAACATTTTAATTTGCAGCCTGGCCACAGATCTAGCATAGGGAGTATTTACACCGGAAACAGGTTGGGTTGTGATGCTAGTGTAAAGCCAGTGATTCGTCTCTGTTGGCCTGCAGATGCAACCTTCGGACCATCTGTTACTACTATGGTCAGGCCAGATCAAACTTTAAGGGCTAGCGTGGGTACCCAAATTCTGTTCCACAACCAATTACTCACAGGTGATTTCCTATATACTGTGCCCTGCATATGTATTCATCCCCTTGGAATTCTCTACATTTTGTCATGGTATAACCACAGATTTAAAGGAGTACTCTGGAGCAGAGTATTCCTTCTCCGTCCTGCCAGGGCTGCAAAAAAAATGAAAATGAACCATCTCTCACCTTCCTGTGTTCCCGCACAGCGCCACTACAGCTGATCGGTCCTCCGGTCCATCCTCTTCATACTTATGTGTGTAACAAAGCGTCACATGGCGTTCAGCCTATCGCCGGCTGCAGCAATGTTCTGCCTCGGCCGGCGATAGGCTGAGCGCCATGTGACGCTTCGTTACACATGGAAGTATGAAGAAGATGGACCGGAGGACCGATCAGCTGTAGTGGTGCTCCGCGGGAACCCAGGAAGGTGAGAGATGGTTCATTTTGCAGCCCGGGCAGGACGGAGCAGGAATACTCTGCACCAGAGTACTCCTTTAAGTTTATTTCTTAGCACTTTTTATATTTTTATTTGTAATACTTTTGAAATCCGTTAAATATTTACACCAACTTCCAAATAATGGACTACTTTATGTTGGCCCATTACACAAATGTGCAAAGTACATATATATTCACCCTCTTTACTGTGAAACTTCTAACAAAGATCTGGTGCGACCGGTAGTCTTCACAAGTCACATTTGTGAGTGACATAATTAGTGAATATGGTCCACCTGTCTGCAATTTAGCCCCTTACGGCTAAGTTTCCACTTGTTTTTGGAAAACTGCCACTGCAGTTTTTGAGCCAAAGTCAGAAGTGGATCCATAAGGGAGGAGAACTATAAGTCCTTCCTTTATATGCCCTATTCCTTTTGAATACACTTCTGGCTTTGGCTCAAAAACTGCAGTGGCAGTATTCCAAAAACTGCCAGAAAAAAAAAGTGGAAAATTAGCCTTAGGACATGGCCCATTTTGGCCTTAAAGGAGTACTTCGCTGACGATTATGTTCTACGTTTCCTTGTTATTACTGTGTGGGGGGGTTTCTGTTCCTGTTTTTGTCCCATCCATGTCTTTTCTGCAATCATTAGATTTCATTTACTGTATAATGCTATGCCTATGCCATCACATTATACAGTGTGACCGGCTAGCCTCTGATCTAGCCTGGCTAAGCCAGGATACATCAGTGAAACAGCGATCGGCGGCAGGTAAGGGGACCCTCCTCCCATCATGTCGAGTGGGTTCTCTGAGCCCCTCTGAGTTACCCCAGATGTTTTACTTTCACTTCAGACGCCGTGATCGGCATTGATTACGGCATCTGCCTGTCATTAGCAGTGAGCGGCTCCTTCCCTCGCTTCAAAGCCACTTAAGGATTCAGAGTGTACCGGTACGCCCGTGGTTCCTTAAGTACCAGGACAGAAAAACATTCCCGTATGCCTTTGAGTCTTAACAGGTTAATCTCAGTACAAATTTACCTCTGTGAAGGCCTCAGAGTTTGTTAGAGAGCATTACTGAACAAGCAGCAGCACAAAGACCAAGGAGCTCACCAAACAGGTCAGGAATAAAGTTGTGACGAAGTACCATAAAATGCATCATTAGAATATAGAAAAATTAT